>NC_136953.1:10385283-10407783 GCF_949987615.1 Pollachius pollachius | reverse complement strand
CAGGCACCCCCCCAAGAAGGGTCCCTCTTTACATCCCCCTCGTACGAGGCAGAAGGGGTCCCAAGTTGGGCTATGGTTGCTTGTTATGTTCCTGCATCAGCTGTTCGCTGCCCCTGGCCAAAAGCGATCCACTCCTCACTCATAAGAATAATGGCCACCAGAAGAGAGAGAATCTTGTGGTTTATGACCGGGGTGAGCAGGCTGGGGAAAACAGGAGATGTCTCCATTAGACACCTGTGAGGATGGAGCCTTCCCCTTGTGGTGGTAACTGAGTGAAGTAAAGAGAGGCTGGGGGGGTAAAGGGCAGCAGAGAGGTATAACCTGGAGCAGCCATGCTGACGTTCAGCGCTGGATGGAGACGTGAGTCGGATATGGGCCTGTGTCACGGAGAGGTCCCCCCGGTGATGTAGTAGCAGGTTTGACAAAGCACAAGGTCGAGGAAAAGCTCTGGTTTTCACATCGCACGAAGGAAAGGAAGCAATATCGCTTTTCCTTTCAGGGGGATACCCCCCTCCCCACACACACACACACACACACACAGACCACTCCATAAGTTACGCACATGGCCAGGAGAACCCAGAATCCCTCACCCAGGATGTCATTGAAGTTGGCTGGGCTGTCCAAATGGGGGATGGGGGGTGGGTCCAGCTGTCCACCTACGCAGACTTCCTTCCTCCATCTGGGATAATCACCCCTTCAACCGTCCCCCCCTCCCCCCCACCCACCCACACACACACACCAACCTCCGCCTCAAGTCTGGCTGTTTAACCTCCTGGGTCAACTATGCGAAGGGGAAGGTTTGAAATCGAATCTGTTTTTGTGTCACTACTCCAACTTCAGGTTAAATGAAGCGAGAAGTATAATCCAAATATTACAGCTGTAGCCTTTTGGGTTTTTTGATCTGTTCACTCGTTTTTGCTCAGTTACATTTGTTCAGCCATCCAATGAAAACAGATGCATGCTGGGAACTCACGGTCACTCTGTGCTCATTGTCATACTGCCACACCAACGGTTCAAGAACCTTGTGTAAACCTCGAGCAGTCTAAAACACACACACACACACACACACACACACACACACACACACACACACACACACACACACGTTTATCCGTGTGAGATAGACAATGTGTTTTGGTAAGTGTTAGGCTCTGTTTGTGCCTGTGTATCCTCGAACACATGTTTGATATGGATGTGTCTGCAGGCATGCGTGTCACGTGTGTGTGTGTGTGTGTGAGTGTGTATGCAGTGTCAGTCACCTCCACACATGAACCCTGGGTCACATCGACATGACAGAAAAAAGTGTGCACACTCATGCAGAGAGGGAGAGAGAGAGACATTGAGAGTTGACAGAGAGTTGACAGAGTTGACAGAGAGAGAGAGAGAGAGAGAGAGAGAGAGAGAGAGAGAGAGAGAGAGAGTTGTGTTGAAGTGGGGGGCTGAGAGAACCCAGACACAAAGGAAGACGATGAAGGAGAACAAACATGAAGGGCTCCAAAGAACATATCACGGGAACACAAACTCAACCTACAGGAACCACAGAAGGGCCCTTCTATCTCCAGTCAAAGATTAAATCAAACACTCAACCATTAACCAGGGAAGCCCACCAGCATTGTACGCAACTGAGTGTGTGTGTGCATTGTCTTTTCATATACATTTAAAAAAACGGTGTATATCTTAAATATATATACATATAAATATATACAAATACATATATTTAATACATGTATACACAAACACATAATATATATTCATGTGTTTATATTCATGTGTGTATTCATGCACCTCGAGCATATCTGACCAATTTAATACATACAGTACAGATATGTATGTGTGTGTGTGGGTATATATGTATGTGTGTGAGTGCACTGCCTTTCATGCAACTACATTCTATGCGTTCCCAGTATGCACCTGGCGGGTCTCCGGGGGGTAGGAACAGGGGAGGATTTAACAGCAGCTGTCTCTGAGCTGAGAGAGCCACCTTTACAGCTCTCTAGTAAATGGCAAACCTGCATTTAATGGCCACCGCCGTGGCCCACATGACCTGTGTGAGAGTGTGTGTGTGCGTGCTCCTGTCTTCGTGTGCGTGTTTGTGAGGAGAGAAGACACACAAAAGGAAAGCAGGAAGGAAACAAGAGCAGAAGACGAGCGAGGGAATAAAAAAGGGGAATCCAGGGAGATGGAGGGACGCACGGATGAGTGGAAGTGAAAGGGTGAGGTTCCCCCTTCTCCTCCCTTCCATCTGCATTCTCTCTCCCTCTCCCTCCCTCTCACTCTGTCAATCTCACTCTCTCCCTATCCCGCTACACGTCAATAGCCCTTTATAACCGTCTTCAGGTTTGACCTCACAGCAGATCTGACCGCAGCACATGGGGTACATTTAACCTTTCACATACCTGTCCTATAATGAGAGAGAGAGAGAGAACGAAAGAGAGAGACAGCGGGGACTGTGCCCTTCCTGTAGGAAATGACACATTGGTTAGCAAGTGCGAGAGCCCTGTAACTAACGTAAGCATCGGTGGCCATTAAAAAGGAAAGCGAGGACAGCCCTGTCTGTCTTAAGCGTGTAATGAGTTGCAATGTGTGTACGCCCAGGAACTGACTCCGGCAGTGGAGTGAATACAGAGGCTCAAACAAACCCGAACCTCCCGTTCCTTATAGCCCTTTGGCCCTTCCTGAACCCTCACACACTATCTGCAGTTTGAAACTACTTGGCTTTATCTCTCTGTCTCTCTCTCTCTCTCTCCCTTGCTCTCTCTAATATCAAGTCACTGCGTACAAAACTCCATGACCCCTGGAGGAAAAAAAGCCAGCCGTCACTCCCTCTCTCCCTCTCTCTCCCTCCCTCCCTCTTTTTTCTTCCTTGTCATCCCCCCTTCATTCGTTCCAGGCTGCGCACTCCAATGAGAAACACTCGCTGTCGTCCCGCTGGGTGAGATCAAAAAAAGGTTGCAAAAGTGTGGCGGGGGGCAATTGACTTCCACCTGACCCTAACACCCAGCGTCCCCCCCCCAACACGCACACACACACACACACACACACAACACCCTCCCCCTCCTCCTTTGCTTCCGAGAACTATGACTAGTCCGAGAAGTACAAGCTGACCTTTGAACCACAGTGTTTAAGAGCAGACGCAACGACCACTCTGATTGGCTATTACTACTGAGGCATCGAGACGCTTTTATCCAAAGCCCCTCACATGAAATGCATGTGATGAACCGGAATGAGTGTGAGGGCATGTTGCCCATGAAGGTAGGCCGAGGACATTGGGGGATTGAACTCGGCCAAGAATCAAACACCCTTGCCAGTTGCCAACAAACAATTTGGCCTTTCTATTTCAATGATCAATCCCATGCTTTTCTGATGCAACAAAATGAAATCATGGTCGGAACAACTCAAACAACTTTGGCAGTGACAATGGGAACCTGTATCTTGGACATCCAATAGGATGATTCTGATCTGTACGCATGGTGCAGTGACACCATTCTGAACATTAAGTCTTAATGGCAATCATTTATAGTCTTGAGAAGGAGGGGGAGATAGTGAGAGCGTGAGAGGAGAGTCAGAGAGACATGAAAACATAAATTGGCTCAATGTGAGCATATTTATTTTTACTCATATTTGTCTGTAATTCCTTTGTTCACCCTAGAGATTGCACTTTTAGGATGGTCCCGCCCTCTTCATAAACCAATCAAAATCCTGCATCCCATGTTTTCCTCTTGTTGCTATAATTCAATCCCCTCCATCAGAGCTGAGTCCGAATTCCCTGTGGAACCCCGTCGGTCATTCACATCACAGTGGCGAAAAGCTTCAAATATTCCCCACGTTGACCTTTAAACTTTGAGGAAGTGACCGACCCGTGTCCAACCCCTTAACCCGCACCACCCACACGCACACTCACTCATCTAGGGTGGATGATTGAAAGGTTCTGCTCAACAGGATTTAAGGGGTATTAGGGGTACACAATGCCACACACAACTCGGCCCGCACAACATCCTGCAGTTTATTCTACAAACCAAGCTGAAACCAACTTTTGAAACCTTGATAGCCCGAAGGACTGAGTTAGGTGGTTCCTAACTGGACCAGCCGGGATGTGTATTAGACTTACAGGCTTAGGCTTTTTGATTTCTGAAATAATATATTGTTTTGGGACGCTTACTGTATACTTGGCGCTAAAGAGGATAATATGCGCAACAGAGGATAATGTTTGTGTGTGTGTGTGTGTGTGTGTGTGTATTTATGTGTGTGAGTGTGTGTGTGTGTGTGTGTGTGTGTGTGTGTGTGTGTGTGTGTGTGTGTGAGTGTGTGTGGCTGTTGTGGTAAACCAAACTAAACCAAAACAGCTAGCTAACTTTATTATATCAAACCAAATTCTAAGAAACCCAAACTAAAGCAACATTTCCATCAAAATTTGGTTTGTTTATGTATCAATATAACAATTTGTACAAATACCAAAGAAAAGATCATATTTGGACTCCATCGTCTTTTGGCCATCCTGGTAGTCGTAGTGTAGATTTATTCAAACCCCAGACATGCCTGGACATGCCCAGGCTCTGGCTCATAATGCTAAGGAAATTTTTGAAGACAGTCAATTTACTTATATACACAATATAATTCAGAATACATTTACTTTTGCAATACAAACTGTGTTTTGGAATTTTTCCCTTTGAGTATAAACACTGAGTCCCTTTACCCCACCCTCGAAATAATCCAAACACAACCGGCGTGACATTTTGCTGCTAGAGCAGACTTATTTACACCCTGACGGATGGCACTGTGACAAAATGAAGGGTAATAATTCAAGTCTGCAGAGACACCTGCCCTCAGCTGTTGTCAAAGTCTACCTTCAGGAAGACAGATATACGACAAAGATGGATCCAAAATGCACGAGGGGGATAGAGTCTAGCCTGCACCTCCGCTCAGAGCCAGACGAATGCTCTTTGGACGAGAGCTTTAAGAGGGGGTTTAAGGGCGACGTCATTGCTGCAGGTCTGTGTCTGTGCGCGTCGCCAGAGGATCTCGAGGTGTGTGCGCTGCTCTTTCCCTGCTTTCACGCTTCAAAAGCCGTACCACGTCGGTTGGAAAAATACCTGCATGATATATATTCGGCCTGCTAATGGTTATAGCAGTGTGTGTGTGCGTGTGTGCGTGTGTGTGTGTGTGTGTGTGTGTGTGTGTGTGTGTGTGTGTGTGTGTGTGTGTGTACACGTGCACACACCCACACACACACTAGGTCATTCACTAGATTCCTCCTTTGCCATACGTCTGCTCTTTCCCTACCCTTCTCTCTTTCTTTTCCGATGCCTTTCTCTCTCCCTCTCTCTCTCTCCCCCTCCCTCATCCTCCCCTCGCCCACACCACAGTGAGTGCTAACACAGTCCAGAGCACCTCACTTCTCCCCAACAGCTACAGAGACTGATAAACTCAAATGAGGGGGAGAAGGAAGAGGAAAATATTTCATCTCAACCCCCCCCCACACACCCTCCTCCAATTCACCACCATCAGCACCTCAAACAACCCGCCTCTCTATATCACTCTAATGCCCCCCCCCTGTCTTTTTCCCTCCTCTTCCTCTCTCTACCCCTCTCTCTCTCTCTCTCTCTCTCTCGCTCTCTCTCTCTCTCCCTCCTTCACACACACTAAAGAGACAACAGCACTGTCGTCTACTGGAGGTGCTATAAGGGGCGGAGGTGATGTAAAAAATAACCCATGGGTTCCTTGGTCACGTATGGATGGTTGATTCCTGGATTAACTAATTCACTCCAAGATCAATCATTTGGCATCTAAACGACCATCCCTCTCTGTTTCCTTCGTCCCTACGTTACTCCGTTATTGAACAACAGATGCAGATCCCGGGTGCATTTCCCTCACCTGTGATTGACAGGAAAGATGGATTCCCTGAACCAATCAGGAAAGAGATGTCCTGATTGTTCAGAAATGAGCCGGGAGCAGTCTGAACTTGGCTTGGTATAAACAGGGGCATGTGAAGCCAACTTTAAACAGTTATTCTAATCAATCATCTAACCCAATAATAGCAGATGGAGGGTTAGGCCATTTCTAACACATTACCCACTCTTAAATCGTACCTACAGCACCTTCAAAGCGCTGCGTGTTCCCATGTTACTCATAACAACTTTGGGTTCAGCCAAGCCTGCTAAAGACAGGAAACTCATTAGTGTCCAAATACAAGCGCCCTGACAAGTGTGGTTTACTTCTATTTTTCTTTTCAAAGTCTGTTAACTTAATAAGGAGGACGGTAAGTTATAGACACTAAATCCACACAATCCTTCTGCGTGTGTATATATTGAGTTCAAAGTTTGCATGGGGAAGGAACAGTAAAGTAAGGAACCGAGAGCCCTAAAAAAGTAATTAGTGTGGTGATAAATCCGGAGCAGTAGGTGGAGTGAAACTGAAGCAAATGTGTTGTAGAGCTGCAAATAACATTTTTAATAACCGCACCGGGCTAGGCCAGCAGAGTGTGGCTTCAAGGTCGGCTAAAATACAAGCAACGCAAACATGGAGGAGAAAATAAATAATTTCAGAGCAAAGTAATGCAGAGGGAGAGAGGTAATTTAGAGCTGGAGAGAGTGTGTGAGATAAAGAGAGGCATACAAACCAAAGAGAGAGATAGAACGATGGAGTCAGAAAGACAGAGACCCAAAGAGAGAAGGGCAGATGGTGGGAAGAGTTACAGAAAGGTCCACAGCCAGAGAAAGACAGAG
The DNA here is from genome assembly GCF_949987615.1 of Pollachius pollachius. Lineage (NCBI taxonomy): Eukaryota > Metazoa > Chordata > Actinopteri > Gadiformes > Gadidae > Pollachius > Pollachius pollachius. Next base: position 10,401,061 of record NC_136953.1, on the reverse strand, counting down.
AAAGATGGAGGAACAGAGTCCGAATTCAAGAAGTAGAGAGAGAGAGAGAGACAGTCATTTATAAAGAGCAAGAGAGAGAGACAGACAGACAGACAGACAGATAGACAGCGAGTTAGAGAAAGGGAGAGTCAAAGAGAGAGAGATGAAAGACAGTCTTAAACAATGAGAAGAAGAAGAACGGAGAGAGATTGAGAGACAGACTGAGAGAGACTGAGAGAGAGGGAGAGAGAGATTGAGAGAGAAAGAGAAAGAGACAGAGGCCCACGTGAATCTCTTCATGTTCCTGACATCCCTCATTGGATGTCGACCCACAACCTGAAGCTTATCTGGACCAGGCCGAGCTGCTCCCCCCATCTACGACCTCTCCATCAATAGCCACTACTCAGTGGAACCAGTGGAACCAGTACTCAGTGGTACAACACTCAATAACCAGCCGTCCTTCGCCAACAGCATCACTGCTGACCGACCCATTCCGGCATATCCACAAGGGAACGTCCGATCCTCACACGGAGCGCCACACAGGTTCCGGTCCAGGCTCTTGTCCCCTCACGTCTAGACTTCTGCAGCTCCCTTCTGGCTGGTCTGCCTGCATGTGCCATCCCTGCAGCTCATCCAGGAGGCAGCAGCCTAGATGGTCTTCAACCAACCCAAGGGGTCCAGCACTGCCCCACTGGCTCGGGACCAATCTAGCAACATATCTTGATTGTTGCAGTCTTGAGTGCATAATGGTTTCTGTAGTTTAGCACTTTGGATTATTTTATGTACTGCCCTGAGTCTCGAGCAATTTCTGGGTAGTGTTTTCATGGTCTGATAACTTATTGTAAGTCGCTTTGGATAAAGGCGTCAGCTGAACAAATGAGGGAGACCGAGAGAAGGAGAAAGAGAGATATTGAGAGAGAGAGAGAGAGAGAGAGAGAGAAAGAGAGAATGAGGGTGAGACAGGGAGACAGAGCGGGTGAGGGAAAGTTAGAGTGGGTGAGGGACGGGGGGGACGGTTGTCTGGCTTGCGGTCAGAGCGTCTCGCTGCCTCCAGTCTACAGTCTGCTATTAATTAAAACCCACCCAACACATTAACAACCACAGTGGGGCCCCTGGGCTCAGATACATCTCAGCATAGTTATGCACGGGGGTCTGGCTCCACTTGTCCTTCCCACTGTGCGTCCGACTGTCGGGAATCCAACACGCGAATCAGGAGGTATTGCATGTTATTGGGTCACTCCTGGCCTTCCCCCCTCTCTCTCCCTCCGTTCCCAGCTTCCCTTCAATCCCCGTTATCGCAGTCAGATTGGAAGCAGGTGGTGAAAACGAGCGAGGGACATAGAGCGACAACGGGAAAAAGACAGAGAGAGAGGGTGGGACCCAGAGGACACACGGCAGAGTTTATCTCCCACTTAGAGGGTCGATTGTGATCACAGTTGTGCATAGTTACTAAGAGCTGAGCTCAGCACGGATTTTCACTCACTTCATCCTCACTTTCTCTGTCTCTCTCTATCTGGGACGGCACCTAACTATCTGAAAGTACTGTTGCTGGTATAGCATCAGCACATTAATAGAGGAATACTCTCCTATTATGATACTGCTATTAGCATCATAGTGCTAGGATCATATACTGTGTTGTTGTGTCTGCATAATCTGCCCAATTGATTTACGTTCACGCACGTACGTAACTCCGCCCATCTCCGCTAGGGGGGTTGTCGCACCGCCTCCACTGCGGTCTCATCCAATTAATTTCCGTTGGTCTCCGGGTCAGAGTGTGGCGAATAATGTTTGTTTCCATTGGTGGTCGTTCCAAGTCATTCCAAGCGTAGATGTGGTGGATGATTCCAGACCTCCACCCCTCCAAAAATATGTCTCAGATCTTCAGTTGGGGTTTGCATTAGGTCTCTAGTGGTGTGTGTGTGTGTGTGTGTGTGTGTGTGTGTGTGTGTGTGTGTGTGTGGGGGGGGGGGGGGGGGGGGGGGGGGGGGTCTCTCTGGGAGGCTGAGTGTAATAACTTCAACATGGAAGATTAATAATGTCATCATTACCTATGAAAACAGGATTCTCTCTTTTCCAAGAGAAAGGAAAACGTTAGACATGATGGAATGTGTGAGACAGTGAGTCGATGAGTGTGTATGTCGTGTGTGTGTGTGTGTGTGTGTGTGTGTGTGTGTGTGTGTGTGTGTGTGTGTGCAGGTGTGTGTGTGTTTGTGTGTATGGTAGAGGATTTCTTGTGTGAGATCATTTTAGCAAAAATCAATTGTGACAATACAAAACGAGCCAGTCTACTAGTATAAACATGGGAATTGTTGCACTCACACACACAATCACGCTCGCAATCCCTCTCAACACACACATTTAACCCCCCCTCCACACACACACACACATGAACACAATCCCTCTCTACACACACACACACACATTTGACCAACCCTCCACACACACACTCACACACACACACACATACAATCTCTCTGTACACACACATTCAACGCCCCTCCACATACACACACATACAGACCCCTATCCACACACACATACAGACCCTTATCCACACACACATACACACACACACAATCCCTCTCTACACACACATTCAACCCCCACTCCAACATAGATACACACACACACACACACACACACACACACACACGCGCACACACACACACAGACTTTGTTCAGCTGGAGCCCCTCCACCAAAGGGAGGGAGATGTCAGAGGTGAGATCGGACCGTTGGGCTGAGAACACACAACAACCAGACCACTGTCCTCGCCTCTCTCCTGCAGCCCCCCCCACCCCCCCACAGGAAGTCCTGAGGAGCATTGACAGGGCGCCACTAGCCCCACGCTAAGCGGACAGGCAGCATGTTGCAACCGTGGCAACAAGTGCCCCGAAGCAACGGCCGAAGCCTCACCAAACCAGCTGGAAGGGGAAAAAGGATTCAGCATCAAAAGAGAGAGATCCCTCTCTCTCTCTCTCTCTCTCTCTCTTCTTTTCAAGTTCATAAATGACTGGGAATTGCTTAGCCACATCGCAGAGAATCACAAGGGAAGCTCTCTCTCCCCCTCTCCATAACCCTCTCTCTTTCTCTCTGTCTCTCTATCTCCCTCTCCAGCTCTCTCTCTCTCTGTCTCTGTCTCTCTATCTCCCTCTCCAGCTCTCTCTCTCTCTCTGTCTCTCGCTCTCTCTCCATTCCATTCTCTCTCTCTCTCTCTCCCTTCAGTGAAACAATGTAAACATGGTTCTGTGGTGAACACGCTGTGCAAATACAACTCCGCCTCCATCTCCATCAAAGGTGAACCGTAAAGAGAAGAAGATTTCTCTAGCAGTCGCTACACTGACCTGTACAGTACAAGGGAGAAAAGCAACACGTGTCCTTATATTGGCCCTAAACTGAGTTCTTCTCTTTCACGCGTTCTACGACAAACTGGGGTGAATAAAGAAGGATGACTCCATGAAAAGGCTTTCCAGTTTCTCCTCCCAAACAAGATAAGCTCCTACATATAATGAATGTACTGGCTGTAATAACAGACTTGTCAGCAAGAACTGCCGCAACTGCTCAGCCCATGACTATGAATGCCAATGAGCCTAGAAGAGGGGATAGGAGATATAGAAATTATATGACTATATCCTATCCTGGTTAACAACACACCCTTTTGTAACCAGATAAACCCTGGCCTCTGAAACCAGTAAATACCAGTAGAGCTTCAGGGTTGGTTCTATTAATGATACCTGCTCTTGCTGTGGTGTCATTTGTGTGTGTTGTGTGTGTGTGTGTGCGTGTTTGTGTCTTTGTGTGCGCGTGTGTGTGTGTGTGTGTCTGTGTGCGCACGTGCATGTGTCATCTGTGTGCACACTGCATGTGTGCATCTATGTGTGCTTGTGTGCTTCTATGTGATTGTGTGTGCGTGTGCGTGTGTGTGTGTGTGTGTGTGCACTTTCGTCCCGTCCTACCTGTGCACTCGTGCTGCTGTCCGTTGCCGTAGTGTCCCCTCTCACACACACAGTCGTACTGGCCTGTGCGCGTGCCGCACATGCAGCTGGCCATGGCGTCGCAGCAGTCCCCGGCCCCATCGCACAGCAGGGCGCAGCGGGAGCGGTCCTCCTGGATGAAGTCGCCCGTCGGGAGGTCTTGGGTGGGAGAGAGGTGTGGGGGGGGGGGGGGGGGGGGAGAACCAGCAACACACACGTCAGGTCACAATAGGTTTCCTCCCCGATCCAGACCAGTGGACCTCTATCGCTCAATGAGTAAACTCACGGTCAATTATTTCCTGTTTCATTTGACCTTCAGAGCTTAAGTGACGGGGTGGATGGACTTTTTACTTTTGTTAAAGAGGGCTGGATTTTATAATAAAGATATGTTTGTGCATGTTTATTTGAAAAAAACAATGCCGATGTCTACAAGATTAGCTCTGAATGGTTACAAAAGTCTCTCTGTTATATACCAAATACCAAAGCCTTCTTAACATGTGGGATGGATAGAGGTACCACGCGTCATCGCTGGATTGCATACATTTTGCACTGGTTTCCCCCAGTGGGAATCAACCTCTAAGCCTGGCAGTATCAATGGCGAGCTCAACCTTGTCGAACTAGACATGGCCAAGAACTGCAAAATAAAACAACACAATGTGCTGTCGGTGTCTGTGTGTGTACGGACATTTTTGTATACACACATCTTTTTCCCCTCTTTCTTTTTCTTGAGAATATCCATACACGGGAACGGTTGTGGCCGCATATACCTAGCCAGCTAACCAGCCAACCGGCTGCGCTCACCTTCGTGAAGGGCGTAGCGGGCTAGCGCCTCGAACTCTGCAAAGTTGTGCACCAGGTAGCAGTGCTGGTCCTTGGGAGACGAGGCCATGTCGTGGAGCTCCCGGATGTTCCCCTGCCAGATTCCCAGTGTGAAGATCTCCACGCCGCGCTCCCGCAGCGCCGCCGCCACCGGCCGGGGGTCCCCGCCGTTGGAGTAGCCGTCGGTGATCAGGAAGATGACCTTGGAGGCGTTGGCGCGCGAGTTGCGCAGGATTTGCTGTGGGGTGGAAGGGCGGGGTGAAGGTGGGGGTGGGGGTACGGGGAAGGGACGGGGAGTTCGTTAGCACACCTAGCATCGGTTATGTGTGATGGTGTAGCCCGACGGTGTCAAAACGACGGATAACCAAACTATAAAGCTAGACAAATTAGACATTATGGGGTTGAAGGAACGGTCTAAATGCTTGCCAGTCTTCAACTTGTGAGTAATGTGTGCAGTGTGCAGCGTTCAAATAAATGCCACGATTACATGCTTCGGTCAGACTTTAAATTCAGATCCATCATTCATCCATGCGAGAGCTTCAAGGTCCATCAGAAATGACGTCTTTGACAGGCGCCTGCATGAAAACAAACAGCAGCAATTGCCAACCCTAACAAATTAAGCCTAAACGTGCGGTGAGATAAAATCAAGATACTGTTAGCGTGCAGATCTGACCTTGCCACCCCCTTCACCATGTAACATACGCTTCTCTTCAGAAGCACCGCCGAACTTCAGAAAGATGATGTCATTCTTTGCAAGAAAAGGCAACTTAATAACATATGAGCGATGCTATCAGTATTCCAGAGAAACACTCATGTTTGCACTCAAAAGCCTTCTTCGGGAATTACTCAGACAGTTTTTTTATTTTGTATTAATTTGTGAAATGAGAGAAAATGCTTGTTGGGTGAATTAGAAAACCTTTCAACCAAAACTGATTTACTGATTGTTAATGTTTGCTTTTTCTGGACGGCTAAATGTGTTTTTTGGACAGCGAATGCAACGCAGCTCAGCTGCACGAAGGTTAATTCGTTTATAAAACCAGCTGACGTGCAAAGAAACAAGTGTGTCTCAATGCTTCATGTTCTGTACTGTACACGGGAACAACTCAAAAACACACAATCTTAGAAACACACATGCACCCTCAAACAAACACACACACTGACACAACTCAAACAAACACACACACCTAGAAACACACTGACAAACACACATGCTCAAAGAAACACGTACACACACACACAGAGACATACACACACACCTAGAAACACACACTCACAGACTCACACATGCTCAAAAAAACACAAGACACACACACAGACATACACACACCTAGAAACACACATGCACACACTCGCTCACACACACACACACACACACGCACACACACACACACACACACACACACGCCATCCTGGCAGCAGCGGGCTCCTCTGAGCTTTATTGACAAGGCTAAATTGAATAATGAAGGCACGTCACACGCGACCACTAAAAACAGCCCAGGGCTCTCGGGTTCCTCGAAACCCCACATCAGCGACGGCTGGAGCCCAGGGACGAGGGAGCGGGAGAGAGAGAGCTCTCATCTCCTACGATTGTAATTACCTCTCCTCCTACATGCGATACAGCTGCCCGGCCGCGGTGCGCGGTGACACCGCCAGAGAACACTGCCTGGTTTTTCTCCTTGTTTTTTTCTCGTTCCGGACCTCCTGTGGCGGCTCCTAGCCTAACTTTAGCCCTTTACAATCCACCGCACCGCGGCAATTATCTGGAGGAGTGAGGACTCTGAGCGGGGAGGAACAGGTCTTTATTTGGCTGTTCTGATCGTACGGGGGCCGTGGGTCGACCGTGTTTTGAGGGCCCACGTCGCCGGGGGGCCCCACCTGGACAGAGCGGATGGGTTCTTTGATTAACGGCTCACGGTGTTGTGTTGGTGGACGACTTGAAGGCGTTTGGAAGGGAGGGGTTTGAGGGGTGTTGTTCATATGATAAGAATCAAAAACAGGTGGTTGAAAGTAAAAATGAAAACCGTTAGCATTTTTGGAAAATAATATAATTGCAAAGAAAATAAATCAGATACCAGCCTCAAATACCGTATGATAAAAAAAGGTATCCGGTATAACACCCTATATGCACCAATCCAATACAAAGAGCCATGCGATATGTCTGGTTAGTAAAGACAACAATTGTCCTATGAGTGCAACACAACCGTCGGAATGTACAATATAAACTCAATATGGATGTAATGGATGCAAGCATGTACGGACAATACTCTAAGATGAAGACCCAAGCCGAGCACACCCAGGGGATGCATGGTTGGAGACGTGCACGGGGAGAGAGGGACTGGGGGTGAGAGCGAGAGAGAAAGAGAAAGAACGATAAAGAGAGAGAACGAGAGAGAGAGAGGAAGCTCTGTTCAATATCGTCTAATTGGCTCCACTTCGTTCAGCTCTCGGGCGGAGCACGCAAATTACAGAGTGGGCCCGCAGGCGAGGAAAGGCTTCAGGAGGAGAGACGGACGGAGGAGGAGGAGGAGGAGGAGGAGGAGGAGGGAGTGGTGGAGCAAAGAATAGGGGGGCAGGGGTGGGGGGGGAAAGGATGGTGGGCTGGCTCCTTTTTTTAAATCTTCAAAGGGCTGCGTGGACTCCCTGGAGATTTCTGGTTCCCAAGCCAGGGAGGAGGCACCACGTGGGCCCCCGGCTCCCCCAGCTGTCAGTGCCCTCGGCCAGGCTGCCTTCCAGGCCAGGGGTGTGTGTGTGTGTGTGTGTGTGTGTGTGTGTGTGTGTGTGTGTGTGTGTGTGTGCGTGTGTGTGTGTGTGGGCAGGTAGGGGGTTCCTCTGCTCACTCTTGCCACAGTGATGTCAATGCGGTGGGACGTTGGTGGCCTTTCGGGCAACTGTATGGCTGTTTGATATTGTGTGTGTGCGTGCTTGTGTGTGTGTGTGTGTGTGTGTGTTTGTGTGAGTGTGTTTGCATGGATATATTATGTTGTTTATTTATGACAGTTGTAGGCTTTTAGTTCAGGATGGCAACATCTATGTTGTCTATCTGTATATTATGCATATATATATATATTTATATACATATATTGATGTGCGTTGTGTGTGTGAGTGCATGCATGTGTATACATGTGTGTGTGTGTGTGCGTGTATGTGTGTGTATGCGTGTGTGTGTGTGCGCGCGTGTGTGTGTGTGTGTGTGTGTGTGTGTGTGTGTGTGTGTGTGTGTGTGTGTGTGTGTGTGTGTGTGTGTGTGTGTGTGTGTGTGTGTGTGTGTGTGTGTGTGTGTGTGTGTGTGTGGAGTGATGGTGTTTTGAGGGTCTTTTATAAGGCAACTGTTTCAAGTGCTGTGGGACCAAAGTGTTTTTTTGCCTTAGTCACCAGTGGTACTGGTGCTGGTGTTATGGATAAAAGGCTATGTCTACGTTTATGTGTGTGCGTGTGCGTGTGTGTGGGGCATCGAGCATACGCATGTACACCCACTAATAACAGCCTGCAGGTTGGGCTCTGCAGTGCTCTGGGTCAGGGCACCAACATAAAGAGGGACCGCAGAAGGGATGTGTATGTGTGTGCGTGTGTGTGCGTGCGTGTGTGCGTGTGCGTGTGCGTGTGTGTGTGCGCGCGTGCGTGTGTGCGTGCGTGCGTGTGTGTGTGTGTGTGTGTGTGTTGATCTGTCACACAGAGAGACGGATACACCAAATAGGAATGGACTATATAGTCAATGAAATGAATCCTATAGTTTAAGATGCTCTCACACACACACACACAAACACTGACACACTGAAACACAGACACACACGCTTACACAAATAACAGCTTTCTCGACATGCCCATAGGCATGACCCCTTGTTCCCGCCCTCACCCATCACTTCAACCTCGGGCGTCTGTGCATCTTAACCCTGTCTAGGAAGCGCTTCCTAAACAGGGTTAAGACGCACAGACTGCATCACGGCCCCCTGACGGCGGCACGCCGAACACAACTCCTAAGCGACGACTCCTGTGTGGCATTCGTGGACTCGTGGGATTGGTTCACACCTCGGGGGCAGGGGATGGCGCTTAGCAAAGCAACCCAGATGTTGAACTTTGCAACGTCGCAAGCTGTAATGAATGCTAAGTAGTTACCAACCCCCCCCCCACTGTTGCTACTGTGTGTTATAGTGCGGGTGTGCAGTCTGTTGAGACAGTTGCATCAGGGGCAAACAGAGGAGCCTGGGACAGGCAGGATTAACTGTTCACTTGAACCTTAATATATGTGTATACATTTTACAAATTGATATGTTTATCTTATGCACTGTGAAAAACTGATATAGTATGCAGTGAAATACTTTGATTCTGCACTTATTGATCCTGCCGATATTTCCACAGAAAAAATAATGGTTTAGAGGGGTTCAGGTGTTCAGGTGTATGAGAATACGCATCCAAGAGCCCAAGTAAGCCGGTTGGCTACAACACACATGCACATATCTCAACAAAGCCAGTTTTGAGAAGGGCAGTTTCGCGGAAAAATATAATAATATCAAATAAGATACAGAAGCTAAAACCTTGTTACATTGTTGCTATTTCATTTAAAATGCATTTGTATGAATACCTGCAACTGCAGACATCTCCCTTCCTCTGGTGTTAAGGTGTTAAGTGAGTCAGCTTTCGCATTGCCACTGTAGCAATAGCACACTGTTGATGTGTAGCTAACGTTAGCTGTTTTGCATCCTTCCAGACGTGTCCACCTCAGCCATGGCCCATCCTTAACTCTCCCTGAAGGCCCCTCTCCCTGATAGTCCCTCTCCTTTCACCTTTGTTTCCTTTGTTGTTAATGCCCACGATGTGAACGTTTCCCTATAACAGCCACGTGTCCATTGTCTCTTTCAAGAAACTTGGTAGAAATCGCTATCTGTGTATTTCCGTGATCCTGCTCAATTGAAACGAATACTTCAGTGTCAAGAAGTGACCTTCAATAAGTACATTTTCATTAGGCAAGTTCCCTTCAAAATACAACAAGAAATGTCAAGTGTACAATAGCATGTACACTGACTAGTTTCTACCCAGCTGTGTGATCTCTGCCACTGCTAGAATAGAACAGCATCTCGAACCACAACATACTGTAGCATTAAACCCGAATCTTTACTGGGGGTTGGGTCCACAGCGAGGGGCGATGTAGTCGTCACCTATGTTACATGGAAGAGGGGGCTGGGGGTGGGGGCTGTTCCTTGGCTCATTGGGGGAGGATATGGACCAGACAACTGCACTCAAAGAGAGGGGTGACTCCCAGCAGAGTTTGTGCTTGTGTGTTGAAATGTGTTCCCTCTCTGAGTGTATTTTTCCTTCTGTGGAGCTGCGGACGGTGAAACGAGATCTCTCCGATGGGACGATCTGCAAGCATTCCACGGTAGGATGAAAAAATAAAAAGATATAAAATAATAAGAAGAAGAGGGGGCCAAACGGACTGCATCCGTTCGGAAATTCTCCCCAACTAGGGTCGGAAGTGCTCGTGCTTGTTTTCACATGCTATCTGCTTTTGGCCCGATTGATAAAAACAACAGAGGATAGCTCTGCAGGGTCCAACGGAACAAACTCACACACACACACATACGCACGCGTACACAAACAAACACAGAAAATTCATACACTCCGGAAAACAACACAGACACACACACACACACACACACACACACACACACACACACAAATACAAAGACAAACAGGCATAGGCAAAGACACAAACACACACACACACATACAAACACACTCACACACCCATAGGCGCAAACACAGTCAGAGGCGCACAGACACTCCCAGGTTCACAGATGCATGCAAGCAAGATCACATTCTCATTCAAACAAATATACACACACACACACACACACACTTGCAAATTCAATTGCACACTCATGTAAACAACTATCACTGGACCACATGTTACCTAATCTAATAATTTATAGCCCTATCCCCTCCATACATGGTACTTAAATGAGAAGATTTGAAAATATGTCATGACCTGTTTTAGCAAAGGAAAGTTATAACTGTCTATCTTATCTTGTTTCGCTTATTGTCTTTCAGATTTACACTCATTTCTTTGACCGATTGCATTGCATTGTAAGGCTGTATCCCTCGATCCATTTCTCGAGGAGTTCGCTACGGCAGTTTGACTACGTCCAGCTTGAGAGATAGAGAGAGAGAGAGAGAGAGAGAGAGAGTATACTGGAGTGGGTGGGGGGTGGGAGATTCTGTGGTTTGGCATGCTGTTATCTGACACAACACCATTCATCATCCAAAAATTACACACCGGGAGAGAGAGAGAGAGGGTGGGAGAGAGAATGAGAGACATAGGGATAGATGAATAGAATGAGGGAGAGCGAGGCGCAAGAAAAGCCTGGATGCGCATGTGTATGCGTGTGAATGTGTCTTGTGTCTGTTATTGTGTGTGTGTGCTTGTGTGTTTGTGCCTGTTTGTGTGTGTTAGAAGAATGAGAGATACACAGACAAAGATAGTGAGAGCAAGTGCGAGAGAAAGCTGGGGGCAGCTTATTCCACAGTGTGTTGCCAAGGGTGAAAGACTATCTCGCGCTGCAAATGGGAAAACCCGTTCAATTACATCGCCTGGCACGGCCGCCGATGCAGGACACATCGAAGCTGGCCCTCGTGTTCCTACCAGGTGTGGCATTCTGGAGCCAGTTTGTACATGAAGGAAGCGGGAGGGACGAGGGACGGCGGTAATGAGATTAAAAAAGAGAGGGAGAGGGAGCGAGGCAGAGTAACAGCATTGATGCATAGATGGAAGAGAGGGAGGGGAGAGGTGTGGGAGCAGGAGATTAACACAAATAATCCGGTGCCGCTACCCAGTTTCGTCAACAGACATAGTATTTTGATTATCCAGGAAATCTCGTATCAAACACATAGTTAGCTAACCCTAACAGCACAGGGGTTGACATAGGACTCACTTAACACATTTATTCAGCCTGCTTAAATATACTTTTTTTTCTCACTATCCATTTTCTGCTGTCCCCACTCGTCTCCTTATCTCCCCTCTCTCCCTCCCCTCTATCTCTGCCTCTCTCTCCTGGGACCCGGCAGCCTTCTACCCTCTCCTCCCTTTGTCCCGCCCCCTTCGTCAGCAGTCAATTAGGGGGGTTGTGGAAGACGCAAGGGGTCGGCGCTGAAGGATCACCTCGTCCCAGGTCTCCCCACGGAGCCTACGGTAGGCCATGGTACTCCTCCCCGCGCGCCAGTGGAAAGTGACGCTACGTCTCCGGGGGGAAACACCTATTTTCTGGGTCAGCTATTGGGGGGGGGGGGGGGGGGAACTGCATGTAATGTAAGGAAGCTTGTGTCTCCAATTCTAATCTGGGTAACCTCTGTTTGAGCACGAGTGGAATTGCGTTGCCTTTGTTCCTCCGTTCCTTCATTAATTTAATAACGGAATATTTAATTGAAACGCACTCGCGCTGATGGATGACTCTGCGTCTTGGCAAGGATGTCCCCGTCTGATTCGTTCCCTGACATATCTCACCGTAAATCAGGGAAACCCTTGGAAGGCCCCCATCGCTAATGTCACCAATCCGTCCAAAATCCCTCAGCCTAATCCGCGTTTGAATATAAACACAATTAAAGTAAGGAACGTTGCTCGAGTGAGCGGTTGCCTGGATACGGCCACGTTTAGCGGTTTGTTTGGGGGGCACCCTGCGGCCAGGGGGGACTATAACTCTGCAGGCTTTTATTCACCTCTTCCTCATCCTCATCATCATCGCCCCTTTTTTCTCTCCGATTGGTCAGGATTCCCTGGTCCACTGGGATCGGTTTCCTGCCAGCCGCCTCCACATCACTGACCTGAACTGATTACAACAAAGAGCCTGTGTTGTTCCCCACTTACGCTATATTTGGGCAATTTACTTGGAAGCAAGGGTTTCTTTTATGAGGGGGGGAAAGCAAGACTCACTCGCTGCTCCAGCGGTGCAAAGAGTCAGCCATGGAGAATTTGAAAGAATAAAAACAATAAAAACAACACCACAAAGACAACAGGCCCAGGGAGGTTGAGTCATAGTTGTGGTTTGGTTAGCAACATCTTCGCACTGAGACAGACAGACAGACAGACAGTAAAAGAGGCCCCAGCGTGGATGGAGGCGGAAGGAAAAACCTCTCCATGGAATTTGCCACTTTTTTATGTGCCAGATAGTTCAACATAGCGAGCAGTTTGCCTAAAGGCCTCCGCGCCTCAATCCATAAAAACATGTTATTCAGCCAGAGATAGAGGGAGCCACTGTGTCCAACCTTCAACCACACACACACACACACACACACACACACACACACACACACACACACACACAGACACACACAGGGCTGGTTTGTTCAGGTGCCCGTGTGTCAAATACTTCCGCTACATCAACAGAGCAGTTCAGAGTTTATTTTCAAGTCATCACATTTTCAACATCATCGCCTACCCGGTGTCTCTCCATGGCAACACGAGACAGGATGATGTCAGTCACTAAGCGACCAAAACGACTGCACACGGACCCCAGTGTCCCCAGAGATTAAATAGTAACAGAATATGCCACTGCCGGTGGTCAAATTCAACAGTTACAAAGGGCTCAAGAGCAAGGCACCTGCCAGTGCCATAGGGAGCGACCTCCTGGGCGTGTGTGTGTTTGATACCCAACGTCTTTAATCGTATCCCTGCCACACTGCTGACAGCAAGTTCTTCTCGTCACCCATCGCCTGTACGACCTTTGAACCTTTTCCATACCGCACTTCAAATCTTGTGCTCTAACAACCCCCCCCCCCCCCCCCACACACACACACACTGGTGTCAGCAACTCCACTCAGGCCACTGAAATGTCCCTCGTAATTTTCCGCTGATATGAAACCTGAAAGCGACATACGAATGCCTTCACGTGAACGGAGCGAATTAAAATGAAGCAAGACTGTGTTGGGAGTGACGAGGCAGCGAAGAATACAGTTCAGTGATTACAACCGCGGTGTGCTCCACGTGCTTCTTTCGTTATGTACTCTATTGTGGTTGATTTATTGGTGTTCGCACTGTAAAGATGACATGAGTGTCATGGTTTTTTGGCTCGTTTTTAACAGAGCCATAAAACACATTTGTTGAAAGGGTGATAGACGCTTCACATACCAAGGCCCATGGGATACAGTTATTTTGACGCATAGTTGAGATGCTTAATTAATAGCACACAAATTCCCTTTCTTTGGCTTGAGTTATGAAATTTACTTTCTCAGATTGGACACCCAATTACTGCTGTGGAATGTGTTAAAATGCACATACACCCACTCCCTAGCCTCTTCTCTTGGTTTAAACCACATCAATTGATGTTGGCTAATATTGTTGATTTAAGATCAGTCAAGCTGATGGAATCAAGATCAGTGAACCAACATTCCTCATTATTCTGTGATGTTTTGTTATCGTTGATTTGTCATTTCACACCTAACGCCAAATCACGATCGGCAACTCGATATCTCTGAATATTGTTGATTTCTGATGTCGCACTTTATGGCGAATCACAGTCAGTTCACGAATCAGTAGTCCTCACTATTGCTTGTTATTCTCTTAAGACACGGCAGAAATAAGTAGGCGGGGTGGCTGAGGGCTCTGCTGACAGGTTGTGGTGCAGGGAGAGAGTGCCGAGAGAGTTGCTTGGGTTTCTGGTGGTGTTTTCCACCAAACAAGACTAGAATATGCTGTTGTTTCCACTCAAGACGGACGGAAAAGGACAGATAAGACATACACCAACTCTCACACACGCAAAATCGAGAGACGTTCTCCATCACTCGCTGACTCGTTTCCACTGGCACACATACTACACTAATGTACACACACACACACACACACACACACACACACACACACATGTGCTATGCATGCATATTATTTTCACAAACACTCACAGTTTCCAGCGACTGACAGTTGGGCATATGCTCTCTCGTTAGCTTGTGTTACTCCCTCGTTCACTCGCACACTCACTCACTCACTTTTCCAGGGTGAACCTATTGGTGTGTTATTGGAATTTCTTAGTGGGGGGGGGGGGGGGGGGGGGGGGGGGGGGAATTATCCAAAGCTACCAAGAGACACTGCTGCAGATCATAGAGTGGTAGTAATGGTGTAATGGTAATGGTGCCACTGCAGAGGGGTGCCCAAAGCATCCAGTCCGTAGTAGAAACCGAAAGACGAACTCAAAACACTATCGTTTCACTGGGCCGAGATGGAAGCTGCATCGGCTTGTGTAGTTCTAATGCGGTGCACAAGGAGACGCACACACATGTGCTGTCCCGTCTGCTGGGATATGATTTGAACTTTCATGCGTCTGTGTGCAGTTGCATACTTGATAATATTACCTCCTACCAATTCGCCTCAATATCATCAAAAGGAAAATCAAAACTGAGCACATGTTTGTGCTTTCATGTGTGTGTGTGTGTGTGTGTGATTGTGTGTGTGTGCGTGTGTGTGTGTGCGTGTGTGTTGATCGCCCCCTGTGAGCAAGTGCACCTCCTGTTCCCGATGCTAAAGCCCGAGCTGCACTACGTCCCGGCACCCTGCTGTGACTAACGAGGAGCGAGGGAGTCGGAGAGCCTCATTGTGCCATTAAAGCTATTTCAGACTCACTCCGACAGGCCGGCAAACAACCAGCTTCTCATGTTTCTCTTTGCCTTCCTGGCTAGCAGGCGTTCGCCGAGGTGAGGCAACGCCGCAGCCAGGGTTTGACATAAATCGGCGTCAAACTCTCCCCCCTTGGTTTTTTTTGGTTTCATTCGTCTGGCTTTGCCTTTCTGGAGCTATCGAGCGGGAGTACTTGGGGTGAAGACGAAAGGGAGGATGGGATGACGGCTTGGCGATGACAGTTGCTGCTGAAAAAGGAGATGTAGCGAAACCGTGGGGCTGCGAGGCGTGAAGTGGTGCCGAGTGGAATACCTGAGAGAGGAGAAGACGCAGGGATGGGCCAGACGACGCTGCGCTACGTGCTAGGTTTGCCAATTGGTTACATTGGGGAAAACACTATGCTAGTGCTACTTG
>NC_136953.1:10377783-10380283 GCF_949987615.1 Pollachius pollachius | reverse complement strand
GCAGAGACGAGAGAAGATCCACATATAAATACAACTGAGGCAGGTAGAGAGTGGAGGTAGGGAGACATTCAGTGTCAAGAGACATAAACACAGGCGTCACAGTCATGCAGACATTGTGACAGACTGTCAGCCAACCGACAGATTGACATTAAGATTGTCTGAAAGTGGAAACGTAGAGACTGGAACTAGAGTAGATTTACATCACATTTAGTAATATAGAAAAGCAGTATATATATATATATATATATATATAACAGACATGCAAACAGACAGACTGTCAGACTGCCATAAAGACTGCCAGACAGACAGACAGATGTTCAGACTGCCATATAGACAGACAGACAAACAGAGAGACAGACAGACAGAGAGACTGTCAGATTGTTACAGACAGACAGAGAGACAGATAGAGAATATCAGACTGCCACACAGACAGACAGACAGACAGACAGACATACAGAGAGAGAGACTTTCAGATTGCTACAGACAGACAGAGAGACAGATAGAGAGACTGTCAGATTGCTACACATACAGCTAGACAGAGGGCCAGACAGAGAGACTGTCACACAGACAGATGCAGACGGTTGGACAGCGGCCCAGTCTCTGGGAGCACGGCTGGTGGAAAATGTGTGGCTTAATGAAGCCCAGAGAGACCAGACACAGGAGTAAAAGGTTGACAGTAATTGCATATGGCAATCATCTACTACACTCTCTCTATCTGTCTCTCCACTTTATACACACCCATGCTTTCTTGTTCTAACTCTGTTATGCCATCTGACTTTCTAATGAACATAAAGCTAGCAGTCAAACGTGCCGTGCATGGTCCTCTCTATAATGGATTATTACACACATACACAAACAGACGCAAACTCACACATACACTCACACACACGCGTGTGGAGGTTAGTAGAGGCTATTGTCGGCAGACACATAACACACATATGCCTTAGATGAACGTTTCTTTGTGTTTGGAGATGGAGAGAGATGCCATAGAAACACTGTGTTTGTTTGGCTGTTCCATTTCCCCTGATGCCTGCCGCCAGACAAAGAACGAGATCACGATAGGGCTGGAGTGATCAATGACACACCCATACACACACACACCCCTACACACACAGCACCACATGAAGCTGTATGTGTCTTCTTAGTTTTCTCCTTGATCTGGCGAGCCAAGCGCATTTATCAGGTGTTGGGGAGATGGTAGATTCCTGCTCCCGTGCCTAGCGCCGTATCTCCCGGGCTCATCTATCTTCCACGCTCCCTGTCTGGGGGCCGTGCAGAGAACCCCGCTCTGCACATAGCTTTGTGGTTACGCACGCAGCAGTCTCATCAGTGCAGCATCGCAAAGCTTACACACACACACACGCACGCGCATGCACTCACACACACACACACACACATTTAATAAACAAAGACACATGCACAAATACAAACACATAAACAGAGTGATTAACAGTGTCAAATAACATAACAAAAGAAATAACATTTAAGACTTAGGAGCCAGTTATCGTTCCAGTTTATAAATCACCAAACAAAACTTCTCGTGAACCCCCTCCCCATCCAAGCCCAGCCCCTCTCTCCTAAACAACAAAGAAAGTAAGCATTATTGTAGTCTTAAGATGACTGGGACGTAGCCAAATGCATTCTTATCAGCACTTTGTTGGAAGGGCCAAGCCGTAAACCTCGCCAAAGGGCAAAGCTTTCAGTGCTAAGCTGCCAGCTACGGTCCAAGGCTATTAGCATCGTGCTGCTCTTTTAGCTAGTAGCGATGCGCCTCAGAGGAGTTTAGCTTATTGCCTGAACAGCTACGTAGCGAGATAAGCTAGGCTACGGCGGTAAAATAAACAGTGAGCAAGCCCCTTATGGAAACAGGCTGCGTGGTTGTTGTCGGTTTTCTACACTCGGGACTCTGAAGTTATTTAAAGTTCCTTGTTCCAACATAACTATCTGGTTTCCTAGCTGCTTCGGTCAGCCACGTCAGGTTACAGTCTCCGAGCCTAACCACATCTTTTAAAATTCATCACTCGGTCCAAGTCTAATCTGTTCTGTATATTCTTTGGCCCGACCTGTGTTTTCCCTTGCTTTAGGCATTCTGGAACACATACCGCACTGCTAATGAATTAGCTGCACACACCCCACAGGTAGGCAGCTACACACAGACTCTGACTCAGCCAACGTGTATCGGTACTAAAGGTGTCTGTGTTTACACAGGGCACCCAACTAACTGCCCTGCTTGCATAGCTGGCCAGGTGTGTGTAAGGTGTGTGTGTGTGTGTGTGTGTGTGTGTGTGTGTGTGTGTGTGTGTGTGTGTGTGTGTGTGTGTGTGCGTGCGTGCGTGCGTGCGTGCGTGTGTGTCCCTGCATACATTTAGGTGTATGCGTGCTTGTGTAAACACATACAAACCATACATTAACTACCAGTTTGACCTCCCATGACCCCTTGTAACCTGCCTCTCTTCCCTCCCTTCATCCTGCAATTCCAAGCGTCAATGGCTTCAACAAC
>NC_136953.1:10360283-10365283 GCF_949987615.1 Pollachius pollachius | reverse complement strand
GGTCAATAACTGACACAGAGGGAGAGATAGTCTCATGCGGTGTTAGGTAACACCTCTGCGTATTCCCTCTGGTTTCCAGGCATGGGTTAGCCACACACACGCACACACACACACACACACACGCCGGCACACATACACACACACACACACAGTCCCTTCCATCGAGTCCACAAAAAGAGTATGTTGTAGGGCTTATGGGGGATTTAAATAGTTATGGCTACATAGCCAAACATACCTGTATTAGGATACTGGAGCCCCAGACGATTCAGAAATAGTTGCCTATGTTGCACATTTCGGTATCCATCTTGTTTTGATTGGATTCGACCAACTACGTTGACTTCTGTGGGAATGAACCGATGTTGATGACGTTTGTCTTGATTACGAATATGCACATGTTTCTCTGTGTCTCTTACAGATAAAACCTTACTCAAACAGGGAGGGGGTGGGGGGAATACTATGTTCAAACATGGGGACACACTGAAGACAACAAACTACAGGCTAGTGCAAACATCCTGGAGAATTGTCGCTAATCGAAACTCATCGTAATCTTTATGATTAGCGGACGTCTTTATAAGACAGTGAATAAGCTGTGACACACTTGCAGATGATTGGCAGCTGTTAGCTAAGTTAGTTATAGGGGTTTGAGCTCCGAAAAATGAAATCAAGGCCCTGGATGACAGCTCATTACGGAAACAGCATTTTCATGATTCTGTCCTCACAAAATATGTTGGCAAAAATGCTCTGTGCTCAACCAAAAACAGTCAGGAAATACACAAGGGTTCTTTAGCAACAGTTTGGCTTTTGGATAAGCATGTTGGTTAATAGGCCTGTTTTTAATAAAGCTGGTTCATTGTTATTTAAATTAATCACAATGTGGATTGGATGGGTTTTATGGCCGTGTCATTTCAATTTATAGTTAGAGGCTGTACATGCTTGTGCGACTGAAGTATGAAATCAACACAACCAGGGCTCTGCAACACACACTGAGCTCTGCAACACAACCAAAGCTCTGCAACACAACCAGGGCTCTGTAACGCACACTGAGCACTGCAACACAACCAAAGCTCTGCAACACAACTGGGGCTCTGCAACACAACCAGGAGATCTGCAACATCAACGCAAACATAGCGTTGAATGCATAACATGGGTGTCGGAGCGATGTCGAGTACATGTCGATCATAAGGGACACATCCCTCTATTTTTCTTGCCTCTTCTTTCTTTCTCTCCTTCATGACTGCTTTCCTATGGTGTGTGGCTAGCCCCCCGACCATTAGCGCCGTGTTTGCATGTTATTGTTCTGGTTTTCCAGCCACTGGGCAGCAAACAACCTGAAACTACTGTTACTCATTAACCGCCTTATCTGAAAAATCTCCATGCCTTTCACTGCCCACTCTGTCACCTGCCAAGGAGGTTGTACGTGTGTGTGTGTGTGTGTGGGGTGTGTGTGTGTGTGTGTGTTTGGATGTGTGTAAGTGTGTGTATAGTTGTGCATGTAATTGTGTCTTTTCACATAGCGCACGTATCCATCTGCTTCCTCCATGCGTATACGTGTGGCGCGCGTGTGTGTGTGTGTGTGTGCGTGCGTGCTTGTGTATGCCAAATGTGTTCTATGCACGTACCCACGCATCAGATTGATGACTTTGATCTGTGTGAAGTATGAATGCTTGATATAACCCCCCCCCCCCCCCCCCCCCCCCCCCCCCCCACACACACACACCACACACACACACACACACACACACACACAACCACACACACAGCAATGTGCACATGGGGATATTCTCATGTTAGAATTCCAAAGTGCACACAAGGATGCCCGTGTGAACGTGGGCAATGAATCCAGATTTAACAGCCGAGAGTCCTCCGTCTTTTGGTACATTGGACAATCGGAGTGCGGGAAGGGGTGGGGGATGAGTAGGGGGGGTGGGTGGGTTTGACGGTCATGTTTTACCACACTGATAAAGCCTGAAGGAAACAGGTCGACTCAGGGCCAGCCGCTGAGCTATCTGATGGTATCTGGCGCTCCGAAATACACTGCACCTGTATCCTTTATCTGGGAAGCTGTTGCCCAACCATACGTTACGATCTCTTTCAAAGAGCCCGACTGGAGAGTATACAAGGTTGTATACAAGGCATGTGTGTGGGTGTGTGTGTGTGTGTGCGTGTGTGTGTGTGTGTGTGTGTGTGTGTGTGTGTGTGTGTGTGTGTGTGTTGTGAGAGAGAGTGTGTGAGTGAGTGTGTGTGTGTGTGTGTGAGAGAGTGTGTGTGTGTGTGTGTGTGTGTGTGTGTGTGTGTGTGTGTGTGTGTTAGATAATGCATATTCACCTTGTTCAGCCCGTACTAATTAATGATATCATTTATGCTTCAACCTGTCTTCCTAAACAGCTGAATCAAGTTACTGAGAGCATTTTGTTTATAATTTCAATGATGCATTAAATGTTGATTTCATTGATCTAATTTGTCATATTTAGTTATTTGTGGCTAGGAAAAATCGAATCACACATTCCACAACTGGACAGAGAACAACATAAACATTGTGTTGAACATAACCAAGCTAATAGGCAAAGGTATTTTCTTCAATTGATCAAAAGATAATCTCTGTTGATTGTCTTTACTTTTTAATCAAAGCTTTCCTCTGTGGTTCGCCTCAAAAGCTAATCAGGGAGACAATAGCAGATAAAGGCCCATTTATAATGCAGTCAAAGACTGTTAGTGGCTACTCTAAAACGTTCTCCACTTGAGGTTTTCATCAGGATTTGTAGGGAAAATACAATCAATTAAATTACAGAAACAATGGGATGGGGTTGTTTTCCGAGTAATGGTGATGGTTGTTCTGTTAATGGGGACATGTTTCGTTTCATCACTGGAAGCCAACTGAATCTATCAAATCAATGAAACATCAATCCTGATGAAGGACCAACTTCCCCCATTTGTGAAGGGACATTTGTTAAGCACCCTAACAATGATTCAACAAATCATGTTCAATAGTGGAAACAGTGATAGGAAGTGGAATTTAACAGAATGTGGTGCCCAATCAATTTGCCGTATGTCAACAGACGTCAAAGGTCATAGCTCCTGTTCTTATTCGTCCGAAATAGTTACGTGAAAAGCGTGTTGGTCAATAAGGCCTGTTTTCATCGAATCTAGGTCTTTCTTTAGATCCATGCCCATTCATTGTTTTCCTGACAACCTTTCGCCCCGTGTCTCTCTAAGAGCTCTGCAAAGAGAAGTCCAATGCATCGCATGAGCAAGGACTTTTCATACATTGGCAGAAAGGTCTCAGGACGCTGAGACCTTTCTGCTCCCTGATAAAACTACAGTATTGGTTAACCAGGTGGTAGTCAACAACGTAGCCGTGCCTTCTCAGTTGGAGCCCTAGCTCCTTGACCGTCCAAAGGGGGCCAGGAAACAGGCCTCAGCAGGAGCCTTTCAACCCCAACCAATGAGGGGGGTCAAAAAAAAAGGCACACACAGACACAGGCAGTTAGAAAATGCAGAAAATGGAATTTGAAAATATAATTTTCCCATTACACTCACATCATGTATTGCTTTTAAACTCACACAACATGTGTGGGCCAAGTGGGCCCGTTCTATGAATTAAAAATGTCTTCCACTGTGTGGGATACCGTGAACACTCTCACAATAAGGGCACACTTATAGCCCAACGACCAATGTATGCATGTCCATCGAACGGTGCATTAACCTCACCAAAGAGCACTCTCTTCTTTCTGCCCTGCTGAGTTGTTGGCATTTATGGGGCTTGCTAATGGCTGCCTAGCTTGAGCTTTACTCAACCAATATTTCCTATTTCACCTGGCGGATAACATTCACTTTCAAATAAGGCTGTAAAGTGTCAACTGTCATCTCCAGTGTCAACATATGATAATTACGAAGAATTGTTGAATGTAACGTGGTGAAATTCTTGACCGTAGGTTGGGGATACCTTATCATTCCGTCCTCTCAGCCGACCACA
This sequence comes from Pollachius pollachius, assembly GCF_949987615.1. Lineage (NCBI taxonomy): Eukaryota > Metazoa > Chordata > Actinopteri > Gadiformes > Gadidae > Pollachius > Pollachius pollachius. The sequence continues at coordinate 10,361,310 of NC_136953.1, read as the reverse complement.
GATTACCATAGCTGTGATTACATAACTACAGGCTCACTAGTGGTTCACTGTGGGAAACCAACTAAAGTGAACTTGTTTGTGCATGACCCAGAAGTATAATATAATAATGTAATAATATAATAAAAAAATAACAACACACAGTAATGTTGGACGTTTAGCACGATCAACATCGCTACAAAGGACTTTAAGAAAAATTCCCTTCCAGGACCTGCAATGTGACCTGCTCTATACAAAGAGGATTCCCTTGTTTTTACATGAGAGGAATTCCTCGTCGCCAATAATGATCGATTCTAATGAGATGACACGATAGTGTCAGAAGTGGTGACACATTGTAATACATTACATTTGGTCGTTGGCAGAAAACATATAGTAGGGGTTACTACCATCGGTCAGACACTGAGCTCCCTACTCAGCCCCACAGAGACATCTGGTTTAAAAAAATACTACATTTCGACTGCTGTACGCCTACTGATAAACATCACATAGTGAGAGTAATAAGTAATTGTGTGTGTGTGTGTGTGTGTGTGTGTGTGTGTGTGTGTGTGTGTGTGTGTGTGTGTGTGTGTTGTGGTGTGTGTGTGCGCGCCTGTAAATTCAGAATTTACAGGCACGTAGTTTTCAGTAGAGGAAGAGGAAAGAGGAAGGTGAAAGCAGATAGTGTGCAAACTGTGAGAGAGGGTGATGTTTAACATTGAAGAGCAAAAACAACAATAGGGAGGGGAAAATAAAGAGGCGGACAGAGAGCCATGAGGGGTCCATCGGAAGACGACGTCAACGAAGTGCATACACAAGAATATGTTAATTCGTTCACAGCTGATCGCTTGAGAAACACACTGGGTCGAAGCCGCGAGAGACGAAAACAAGCATCAGAAGTGAAGAGTGAAAAAGTGGGGAAGTGGTCGCGGTGACGCGCTCTTTACTGGGGGGCGGGGTCTACTGTAGATGGAAGATGGGCCCTGCTATATTTACTGTGAAACATTGTTTCTCCTCCGAGTCAACCCGCAACGCTCTCGGATGTAACCTGCCC
>NC_136953.1:10325283-10355283 GCF_949987615.1 Pollachius pollachius | reverse complement strand
AAGCTCCTCCCCCTCTTCCTTCCCCTGTCCCCCAGGTAACATCATCGGCTCGGGCATCTTCGTGAGCCCCAAGGGCGTGATGGAGAACGCCAGCTCGGTGGGGCTGGCCCTGATCGTTTGGATCGTCACCGGGGTCATCACCGCCATCGGAGCGCTGTGCTATGCCGAGCTGGGCGTCACCATCCCCAAGTCGGGCGGAGACTACTCCTATGTCAAGGACATCTTCGGGGGTCTGGCCGGGTAAGCTGACGTCGCTGAGAGGGCTACACTATACCGTTGAGCGTGGAGAGATTTGACGCTGTGTTTGCGGCGCTGTCCACACTCTGCGTGATGTGTTTGCGCACTGTTGCGGATGAGGAGTGTTTTGACGCGGTGTCTCCTTTGATCGGGATTCCCTGAGTTGTGTTCCCGATGACACACATCAGTTTGAGAAACACTGTTTGAGTTAGCGTTCTAAGAAGCACTTTATCTAACCTGAAGAGCTTCCTCGTTAAAAATGTACATAGAAGGTGTCCCGGGCAGTTGGAAGTCAACTAAACAAGAGTTTTAGAAATCATGCCAGCATGTTTGGATCCTCCACTCGATCCGTCTTCTAGTTAGCAGTCAGTGGACATTTTGTCCATGTGATGCACAGGCTCTCTTTCATTCAGAGTAAAGGCAGAATTTAGCACCTAGAAATGACTCAACCGCTGTTGTAGACCATTGTTTCTAAAAAAACGATCACAGGATTACGTATTACTATCAGGGTATTTTGCGAGAGTGGAAGCCAAGCAGACAACAACACCCAATGATTGTTGTTTTTTCAATTCCCTTTGTAGCTATCAATACACACATCAATGAAGTTTTACCAAGAAAACCGCTTTGTAGTGTGAGGCCTCGGAGTCTTAGTTTGAAGTGCTGGGGAGACTCAGTGCCCAGTGCCCAGGATAAATAAGCTGGCTTCAAGGGAGCCATTGTTTTGGTTGGGCTCGTCCCCGTTATGTAGGTGTTTTCATGTGTGTGTGTGTCCCTACATGTATGTGTATTTGTGTTTGTATGTCTTCTTCTACACATTGTTGTTGGTATTTCCTTTAGATCCAAAGTTCCCGAACTGTAGGTTATGCGCCTGTGTGTGTGTGTGTGTGCGCCTGTGTGTGTGTATGCATCTCCCACTCTTCGTACAGCGAAACCCACCGGTTCCACAGGATTCACATACTAACCCACATTCCTCTCTGAAATAATCCTGTTAGAGAAGGAGAGCGGGCGGTGAACTGTGTGTTACAGTCGGCCCATAAGCTTACAAAGAATTTGTGTCAAAATGAATGGAAAAAAAAAAACACAACAAAAGAAAAATGCAGGTTTGACTGGTTTTAGGGCAGCAGTCGGCAAAACCTTAGCTGAGCCCGGACCCCCGCCTGCCCAGGATTATCCTACCAACCATGTCGTCTTTGTTGGCTTCATTCACCTTGTGGCTGTCTTGGTTCCAAATGCTAGCAACCAGCTAGTGTGTAGAACCAAGATGGAACCAGGATGGAACCAAGATGGAACCAAGATGGAACCAAGATGGCGGCTAGGTGAATAATGTCCATGTTTCAGCTTTAGATCTGCAGGGCAGGTACATCGGACGATCATGGCCACTACAGGGTCAGAGTGGGATAAATAACATAAAGGGGTCACAGATAGGGGACGGTATGACACTGGGAAAGGTAAAACACGACCAGTATCAATCCACCTCATGTTAACTGCCAGCATAGCTTCTCAATGTTGTGATAGGGTTATAGCAGCCGTCACAGAGTCAAACAGGCAACCCCGATTTGATATTTCTAGCATGGTTAAGCTAAGCGCTACTAGTTGGATGACTGACAGTTTGATGAATGTCTCTCCTCTCTATCTCGTCCGATCCATCTGTCTCTGAGAGTGCTCGCAGCTGCGCTCCGAATGACTGTGTCAACATTGATTCTGGGCCGTGTCTGCTCTCCTTCAAAGGCCGCTGTCGAAGATGGTCCACACAACTTAGATGGTCACATGGTGTATTTGTCACCCGTGGCGAGAATGATAAAAGTCTTAGGGTCGGGTGTATGAGTTTGTTTGTGTGTGTGTGTGTGTGTGTGTGTGTGTGTGTGTGTGGGTGTGTGTGTGTGTGCGTGTGTGTGTGTGTGTGTGTGTGTGTGTGTGTGTGTCTCTCTCTCTCTCTCTCTCTCTCTCTCTCTCTCTCTCTCTCTCTCTCTCTCTCTCTCTTTCTCTCTCTCTCTCCCTCTCTCTCTCTCTCTCTCTCTCTCTCTCCCTCCCTCTCCCCCCTCTCTTCATGTTCTCATTCCTCTCATTGTTGTCTACATGTGTGTTAGTACACATGTTGTGTCCTCCAGTGCTCTCATTGTCCCCTCCCTCCCTCCCTCCCTCCCTCCCTCTGCGTCTCCAGGTTCCTGCGGCTGTGGATCGCGGTGCTGGTCATCTACCCCACCAACCAGGCGGTCATCGCCCTGACCTTCTCCAACTACGTCCTGCAGCCCCTCTTCCCCACCTGCTTCCCCCCCGAGAACGGCCTGCGCCTGCTGGCCGGCGTCTGCCTCTGTGAGTCACACACACAAGCATATCCATACACACACATATATTGAGACAAACACATGCACACAGACACACACACACACAAATGTTGAGGCAAACACTCACACACACACAAACACACTCATGTATGGACTCACAATCATGTATAGATACTTGCGCCCACACACACAGACACACACAAGAATAGATACACACTTATGTATAGACACACACACACACACACACACATGCACAAATAGACTGTAGACGCACAAACATCAACACACATGTAGTGACAACTGCTCATGTATAGCCACATACCTACACACACACTTAGAGACACACGTACATCTACAAAGAAACACACACACACACTCACACAGGTTCCGTTCAACTGCAACCTCTGTGTAGTGAAAGTGAGAGCTCCCTTCTGTTGGCTTGTGTAGCCTGAGGCACACGCAGGCTTTACAGAGCAGGTGCACCGCCGGTGAAGGGTGATGTAGTCGTATTTTCCTTTTCCCTGGAGGGTAAAGCGCTTGTCATTGCTCTGAGGCAGCCCATCCCAAACTCTATCCTCTGACTTCCCTTTCACGGGTTCCTTCTGGAGCTCTGCTGCTACATAGCACTTGGGTTAGGGGTCAGAGGTCATCGGTAGGGGGTGGGGGGGGGCAGAAGAAGTACGGGAGGCAGGAAGTAGCGATATGCTGTGTAAAGAGGAAGACCGGACAGATGTTCGGCCAGCACTGCCTGCTTGGTGGCAAGACTGCAAGGCCCTCGACAAACATTGCATGCAGCAGCCGAATGCCGGGGACGAGCGAGACACAGTGGAGCTCACTGAAGGATGAGGATGCAGGATTGCCACGGCAACCGCATGTTATCGATGATGGTAAATTCAAGAGAAACAAGCACACAGCCATTTGATGCATAGTTCTGTCTACTATGCACTGCTGTTTGATGTTGTGAAACAACAGGCGAATCAGAGGTATCTCAGAACCTTATTTCTATTATTCTCAGAATTCGTATTTCCCGAGGTCCTGATCATGAGTACAACGCTGGTCATGCTAGCTTTGGAATGTGAGGGAAGCAGCACGTGTGTGTGTGTGTGTGTGTGTGTGTGTGTGTGTGGCAGCGTGGAGCTGGAGGACGTGATGGGGGGGAATATATATATTCCCTCTTCCTTCTTTCTATCTGTCTTTCTTTGTTTCCGTGCTCCTCAGATCTTTCTCTCCTTCTTTCTTTATTGTTACCTTTTTAATTTTGTCCTTTACCTCTTTCTTTCTACTTGTCTTTCTTTTCTTTTCTTTCTGTCTTTCTTGTTTTCTTTCGTTCTTGTCGTCTTTCTTCCTTTCTTTTTATTCACCTTTTTCCTCCCCTTTCCTTCTCTCCCTCTCTCTCTTTCTTTCTCTTCCTCGCCTTTCATCCATACGTTAATTCTTTCCTTTCTTTCGTTCATTCATTCATTCAGTTCTTTCCTTCTTTCTTGCTTTCACTGTCAGTCTTTCCTCTCCCCCTGCTCTCTCTCTCTCCGTTCCTCTCCCCCTGCTCTCTCTCTCTGCTGCTCTCCCACTGGTCTCACTCTCTCTGCTCCTCTCCCCCTGGTTCTCTCTCCGTTCCTCTCCCCCTGCTCTCTCTCTCTGCTGCTCTCCCACTGGTCTCACTCTCTCTGCTCCTCTCCCCCTGGTCTCTCTCCGTTCCTCTTCCCCTGCTCTCTCTCCGTTCATCTCCCCCTTCTCTCTCTCCCCCCCCCCCCCCCCCCCCCCCCCCCCCCTCCCCTCAGTGTAGAGGTTTCAAGTGGTCCAAGTCTTCCTTCAGTGAAGAGCAGCTTATTGCCTGCATAGGAGATGTGCTGGCTTCCCCTGATGCACTCACGGGCACTTGCACACACACTACACTACACGCACAAGTCATACACGCATACACAGAAATACACACATACCTACATATATGCACAAGACGTTAAAGCGCACATCCTTACGAAATGCTTAACCATGCATGGACACACATATTGGCACATGCACACACACACGTAAAGGTACACGCACACACACACAAGTCTACACTATGTATAGCTCACTACACACTGCAGTGCCCAACAGAGGTATAAATATGTCTGAAAGGGGAACTTCAGATCGTTATGTCAACTTGACCGATTGGCCAATTAGGGTCTATTTTTGATTGCTGCATTTTGGCACAAACATTGGCTGTTTAGAGAGAGACGGAGAGAGAGAGAGAGAGAGAGAATGTGAGCAAGGGAGAGACAGGAAGAGGGAGAGATTACTTTTTCTGATTCATTTAACGACAGCTAAATACGTTACTGGCTTGCTACCGTGATTGGCCTATGTCTGTCGGTCTGGACAATCTGCCTGGCAGCAGGTCTCCATTGAAGAGGTAGTTGATGAATCCAGCAATTTGATGAGCGTGTACATATCACTGCTGCACAGCATCAATCAGACACACTGGTAAAGCAAGAGAGAGAGAGCGAAAGGACAGAGAGCAAGTGAGAGTTAATTTGGGTTGTTGTTGTTGTTGTTTAGTGAACTGGGTGAGGGTTGGTGGTTCTCTCTTCCACTCGACCCACCACTAATGGTCGGTGGATTTGTTTTTGTCCCCCTGTATCCGAGCAAGCCTCCGTGTGTCATACAAAACGTCCCCCGAAGCAGATCACACGTGTAACACATGCTGCGGACGGCTAGCCAAGAGCTGAGCCACGGATAGTGTTTCGCAACACCTAAGGAAGGCGCTCCAAGGGTCCAAGACCCTTGGCGAGGGGGGGCCGGGGGTGGGGGTTCGCCCCTGCTCCAGCCGGTCCCAGCCAGCTGACGGGTGAAGGCAGGCTGTGACCCCCGCTCATGTTTTGCATCAGCGCTGTCGCTGACTCAGCGTGCTCTGATGTGACGAGGCACCTGCAAGAACACGCGCAGATCCTCGTGTGTGTGTGTTTGTGTGTGTGTGTGTGTGTGTGTGCGTGTGTTGTGTGTTTAGGTGCGACCATGGCTGTGTACTTGCACGTGCGGGTCATTATACGGTATGCTGTATATTCATTCTTTCCCGACAGCTCGTAAAAAATCGGCTGTTAAAAACCCTTTGAACTTCCGATCGATCGTGCAAGAAAAGTGAAAAGGGTTCGAGCTCAACGCCTCGACGCAGCGAGAGTAGAACCGTAAAGCAAAGGTCACCGTGCTGTCACTGTTGATGACGTCATCAAAGGGCAGCCCTTGACCTTGACGGCACGAGAGCGAGACTCGGTACAGGTGAGACCGCCAGATGCATCATGGGACGGCCCCTGCATTTCTCTTCTCTCTCTTACTTTGGAACGGCCGATAATCCCAATCGGCCGATATCAGCTCTTATCACCGGCGACGGTCGCTCTAATCTCTGACACGTTGGTTTTTACGGCGATTGCAACGACGCACAGAGACATTGACCCGCGGGGGAGAAGGGAACCAAGCCAGCGGGGTTTCAGCTGACATCGGCCGTTTCGCCTCGGTTCATTGTGTCTTGAAGGGGAGGAAGACGCCATAAAGGGATCACGTGCAGGGTAGTGAAACTGCTGCGGTGTGCAGTCCCAGTTCCCTTTGAGGGCACTTCTCCATGTGTCCTGAGATAGTGCCACATCAGCTGAATACGATGAGCTGGTGGACATCCATTGAATTCCAATTCCAATTAAATTAAATTCAATTAAATTCAATTCGATTTAATTTGATTGAATCTAATTAAATTAAATTCAATATATTTCAATTCTAGGAGATTGAACAGTGCACATCACTTCTGTTTCTGTTGATCCCATACCAGTGTGTGTGTGTGTGTGTGTGTGTGTGTGTATCTGTGTGTGTGTGTGCGTTTGTGTGTGTGTTTGTTCAACAACAGTCATCCAACAAAACACCAGCAATGCCTCAACACACTAATTACCGAGAAACATTCCAATAACAACACAAATTCCCATCACATCCTCATTGAATCCATCGCCAGATCTCTGTGTAAAGCTTGCCCCTGACTCCCTCTGTGTGTGTGTGTGTGTGTGTGTGTTTGTGTGTGTGTGTGTGTGTCTCCTCCCTCCTCCAGTGCTGCTCACCTGGGTGAACTGCTCCAGTGTGCGCTGGGCCACCAGGGTGCAGGACATGTTCACGGCCGGCAAGCTGCTGGCACTGGCCCTCATCATCATCATGGGCATCGTTCAGATCTGCAAGGGTAGGCCCGCTAAAGAAGTGTGTGTGTGTGTGTGTGTGTGTGTGTGTATGTGTGCGTATTTGTGTACGTGTATCTGTGTGTGAGCGTTTTTGCGTGTGTGTGTGTGTGCGTGCGTGCATGCATGTGTGTGTCTGCGTGTGCAAGCTAATTTAATGATGTCCACCACTCTTTCCTCAACCATTTCACGATTGAACTATCGGCGAGATGGTATGGACGCATTGGAGCAAAGCGTACAAAACGTGTGTGACAAATTCAAACGCAATGCCGGCCGTCCTTCAGCAAACACAAGCAGAAACCGTCCCCGCCACGCACGGCTTTGGCAGCCTAGTCCATGCCATCTGCGTGAGCCGGTCTCGCTGTCCATCTGTGGGGGAGAGCTAGAATACATATACACATGCTCTCTGTGTCACGTCACACAGATTTCTACAGCCGTTGAGGGCGACATTTTGGGTCAACGGGGACAGCAGGAAAAAAAAAAAAGAAAAAGCGAATCAATGGCATGGAAAAGGGTCGGCGAGTTGGTCTCCTGTCTGGCCAGTTGAGCCCCCCCCCCCCCCCGCCTCCCCGGTTCAAACTCACATCACTAATGTGCCTTTTCATACGAGGGCGTCTCTTGTGGATCATGCAGTCATAACATGGCGGGGGCCCCCCCGATTATTACAGAGGAGAGACAAGTTAATACCGGGTCGAGGGAGACGAGGTAATCTCTCTCTCTCAGGCCCCGGGGCCCTCAGACTCATGATGACGGGGGGGCACAAGAATAATACAAGAAGAAGAAGAATGTGGGTTGGGACAGGGTAGGTAGAGGGGGATGGCTGGGATAGAGGAGCTGGTAGAGGTGGATCAGAGGACAGGCATCGATCGTTGAGGCATGGCGTGGAACATAAGAACACAAAATACAGCTAATGTATACACTGCCGCCAATGGCAACCGTGCCGCAACAAAAGGGGCGCTGGCTGGAATCCAACGGGCGTCTGGCGTCGACGAGGACAGACGCTCTTCCATCGTTCTCTCTACCCCACACACACACACACACACACACACACACACACACACAACCACACCCAATGTGCTCCTCATTCATATGCGGTGCATGCGCGCAGCCCCACTCGCCTTGCCTATCTGAATTCCTGCAGCATAATCCCGAACCCCACAGCCTGTTTGAGTGGCCACCGCCTTTCCTAGGGACCCCCTGTCCTCTGAGTTAATGTCCCACGTGCAGATGGGCAGATGCGTTTCATTGAACCGTTAAGATACACGGATGTACTTCAACACCCTGGGCCGGTGTACCCAATCCACAAATCGGTTCTGACTGGTTCCCGTACCGGAGCACATGAGGCGGTAGAATGCATCACTCTTCCGGATCAACGATGCATTCCGAATCAGGCAGACTTATCGGATTCGGAATGAGGCAATTCTTCGGAATGAGGCGATTCTTCGGAATGAGATTGTCTCTGGTTTCCAATGATGCTGGTTGTGATCCCGGCTCCCCCTTTTCTGACCGGGCTGTTCCCTCCTCCGTCCCCAGGAGAGTACTACTGGCTGGAGCCGGCCAACGCCTTCGAGCCCTTCCAGGAGTACGACGTGGGCCTGATCGCCCTGGCCTTCCTGCAGGGCTCCTTCGCCTACGGGGGCTGGAACTTCCTCAACTATGTGACGGAGGAGCTGGTGGACCCCTACGTGTAAGAGACAGACACACACACACACAGACACACACACACACACACACACACGCACACAGACACACAGACACACAGACAGACACACGCACACACAGACAGACACACGTACACACACAGACACACACACACACACACACACACAGACACACAGACAGACACACGCACACATAGACAGACACACATACACACACACACACACACAGACACACACACACACGCACACACACACACACGCACACACACACACACACAGACAGACACACACATACACCGACACACAAACAGACACACGCACACACAGACAGACACACATACACACACACACACACACATACACACACACACACACACACACACACACACACACACACACACAGAAGGACACACACACACGCCCCCACACACACACACATACACACACACACACACACACAGACAGACAGACAGACAGACACACAGACAAACACACACAGACACAGACACTGACAGAAAGACAGACAGACACACAGCCACACAGATACACAGACACACAAAAACACAAACGCTGCCGCTGTCCTACGTCCCTGTTGCCTTACCTTCGCTCACGGCCCTCGCTCGCTTGCCGTTGCTTGTTTCAGGAACCTGCCCCGCGCCATCTTCATCTCCATCCCCCTGGTGACGTTCGTGTACGTCTTCGCAAACATCGCCTACGTGACGGCCATGAGCCCCCAGGAGCTGCTGGCATCCAACGCCGTTGCCGTGGTGAGTATCTCCGCCCACCGCCGCCGCTACTGTCGCTCACACCAGATCATTTCCTTTGGTTCTCTTTTTCTCTCAGTGTTGCCCTCTAGTGGCTGTATTTGGCCGGCCCACCAGATTACACATGGTCAACAACACACATACTGTGGACATCCAGGCTCTGAGGAAGAGCCTGGGAAAGGCCCTTTCTCGCGCTCTCTCTCTCTCCGCCTCAACGGTGTCTCTGCTCTCCTTCCCCAGACGTTTGGGGAGAAGCTGCTGGGCGTCATGTCGTGGATCATGCCCATCTCCGTGGCTCTGTCCACCTTCGGCGGCGTCAACGGCTCCCTCTTCACCTCGTCACGGTGAGTCTGCGAGTCCGGAGTCGCCCATCTTTGTAGTTTTTCGCGTTTTTTTCTCTTCTTTTGCGACGTGCAGCTACAATTCCGCCGCTCAACCCGTACCATATTGAACCCTCTCGCTCTTTTTTACCCATCATGCAGTTTGTTCTTCGCCGGCGCCAGGGAAGGTCACCTCCCCCGCCTGTTGGCCATGATCCACGTCAAGCGTTGCACCCCGATCCCAGCTCTGCTTTTCACCGTAAGCACCCACCCCCTCCACTACCCCCACCCACCCTCCCACTACCCCCACCCACCTCCATGGGACCCTGCACAAAACGCCAGTCAGGTCAATTTCATTTTTGGAGAGCTCTTAATCGCGGTCATAGTCTCCGAGGGCCCGCCAGGCTGAGGGTTCAGTCCACCCTCCCCTGTTTGTTTAACCTCACCAGTCTGGTCAGTTATTGCAGACGTTTTTCTGCGGCCGTCTTGTAAACTGAAAACGGAAATTAGGCCGGTGTATGTGGAGGGGTTTTTAAGGAGGAGCACAGGGGTACTGTCTCAGGGCAAGCTGCAAAGCCCTGAGACAGACGGGAATCCCCTCCAGGTTCGAGAGGAGAGAGGCCCTTTAAGATCCGTCTCTCACCCCCGCCCCGACCCCCTTCAGACCAGCAGCATAATGAAACGGTCCTGAAACTTAACCCTAAAATAGGACCAATATCCCTCACTGCCTCTGGACTCGTTTCTGTGCAAAGTGGTTTCAGTTTTGAAGACGTGTGTGGTTAACGCGTAAATGCATGCATCTTGTTGCATTTACGAGTTGCTATCTCTAAGTTGCTATTATTGGATGTGTGTCCAGTAAGAACAAAACATGCACTCTGCACACAAACTATGTTAAGACAAGAGGAATCGCCAATTATGGCAGTTCAAGTGTTAGTGAACCCCCTACGACACTTTGAGATTTAAAAACACGCGTTTTGGTCCTAGAGTTCAAGGAAGGAGGGGTACATGTTATCTTTTTGCTTGCGACCCACGGCAACTTTGTGGGACATTTTTATTACCTTGGATGCTCAGGAGTGTTATAAGGACTTATGTTGTGTATGAAATGCGGCATACACTGTGGCACTGTAAAAGAATAATGGTTTTGGGTTCACTGCCCCTTTAAGTAAAATCATACTAGTTCATACATACTACTATCATACTCCATTTATGCTTCTGCAGACACCATTCTTGCTTGAAAAAGTAAAACATGAGACCTGATCCGATATTTCTCTCTCTCTCCCTCTCTCCCTCTCTCCCTCTCTCTCTCTCCCTCTCTCTCTCTCTCTCTCTCTCTCTCTTTCTCTCTATCTCTTGCTTTTCCAGTGTATCTCCACCTTATTGATGCTGTGCACCAGTGATATGTACACCCTCATCAACTATGTTGGCTTCATCAACTACCTCTTCTATGGAGTCACCGTTGCCGGGCAGATTGTCCTGCGCATCAGGCAGCCCGACCTCCATAGGCCAATCAAGGTATGTTTGCAATCAACGTATTTACCCTTAAATGAATCATATCAATCCTCCAACATTTATTTAAGCCTTGCAGTGTTTTACATTCCTTATTTTTAATCTGTATTAAATCTCCATCTCCACCTTCACCCTCTCCCCCTCCACCCTCTCTCCTGGCCCCTCTCTCCTGTCCCCTCTCTCCCCCTCCACCCTCTCTCCCCTCTCCACCTCAACCCCCACCCTCTCTTCTGTCCCCTCTCTCCTGTCCCCTCTCTCCTGTCCCCTCTCTCCCCTCTCCACCTCAACCCCCACCCTCTCTTCTGTCCCCTCTCTCCTCCTCCACCCTCTCTCCTGTCCCCTCTCTCCTCCTCCACCCTCTCTTCTGTCCCCTCTCTCCTCCTCCACCCTCTCTCCTGGCCCCTCTCTCCTCCTCCACCCTCTCTCCTGTCCCCTCTCTCCTCCTCCACCCTCTCTCCTGGCCCCTCTCTCCCCCCCCACCCTCTCTCCTGGCCCCTCTCTCCTCCTCCACCCTCTCTCCTGTCCCCTCTCTCCTCCTCCACCCTCTCTCCTGTCCCCTCTCTCCTCCTCCACCCTCTCTCCTGTCCCCTCTCTCCTCCTCCACCCTCTCTCCTGTCCCCTCTCTCCTCCTCCACCCTCTCTCCTGGCCCCTCTCTCCCCCCCCACCCTCTCTCCTGGCCCCTCTCTCCTCCTCCACCCTCTCTCCTGTCCCCTCTCTCCTCCTCCACCCTCTCTCCTGTCCCCTCTCTCCTCCTCCACCCTCCCTCCTGTCCCCTCTCTCCTCCTCCACCCTCTCTCCTGTCCCCTCTCTCCTCCTCCACCCTCTCTCCTGTCCCCTCTCTCCTCCTCCACCCTCTCTTCTGTCCCCTCTCTCCTCCTCCACCCTCTCTCCTGTCCCCTCTCTCCTCCTCCACCCTCTCTCCTGTCCCCTCTCTCCTCCTCCACCCTCTCTCCTGTCCCCTCTCTCCTCCTCCACCCTCTCTCCTGGCCCCTCTCTCCCCCTCCACCCTCCCTCCTGTCCCCTCTCTCCCCCCCCACCCTCTCTCCTGGCCCCTCTCTCCTCCTCCACCCTCTCTCCTGTCCCCTCTCTCCTCCTCCACCCTCTCTCCTGGCCCCTCTCTCCCCCTCCACCCTCCCTCCTGTCCCCTCTCTCCCCCTCCACCCTCCCTCCTGTCCCCTCTCTCCCCCCCCACCCTCTCTCCTGTCCCCTCTCTCCTCCTCCACCCTCTCTTCTGTCCCCTCTCTCCTCCTCCACCCTCTCTCCTGTCCCCTCTCTCCTCCTCCACCCTCTCTTCTGTCCCCTCTCTCCTCCTCCACCCTCTCTCCTGTCCCCTCTCTCCTCCTCCACCCTCTCTCCTGTCCCCTCTCTCCTCCTCCACCCTCTCTCCTGTCCCCTCTCTCCTCCTCCACCCTCCCTCCTGGCCCCTCTCTCCCCCTCCACCCTCCCTCCTGTCCCCTCTCTCCCCCCCCACCCTCTCTCCTGGCCCCTCTCTCCTCCTCCACCCTCTCTCCTGTCCCCTCTCTCCTCCTCCACCCTCTCTCCTGTCCCCTCTCTCCTCCTCCAGATCAGCCTGGTTTGGCCCGTCATCTACCTGCTGTTCTGGGCCTTCCTGCTCATCTTCTCCCTCTACTCTGAGCCCGTGGTGTGTGGCATCGGCCTGGCCATCATGCTGACCGGCGTGCCTGTCTACTTCCTGGGGGTCTACTGGGACAACAAGCCTCAGTGCTTCGACGCCTTCGTCGGTAAGGCAACGCTTTTAGCGCTATATCGTCAGCGACCCTGAGGTTTTTACTTCATTATTTTTTTTCTGTTGGGCTGGTTCAATTTACTTACCGGGATATATTAAGATGTTTCCCTCTTCCTTTATACAAATGGTTATTGATACAAATTGATAAGCACTATGTATGTATAAAAGAAAAAAAACGTTTGAACCTTCCATATTGTGATTAGGCAACGTTCAGTACTCATAGCCACTAAGCAACAACATGATAGTACAACTCAGTACTCTGGATGTCATCTTGAAATATTCGGCATAATGTTCGATACATTAGATTATCAGGGTGACACAAGAGCTAATAAGTCATATATAAGTTGTTGTTTTTTTCTAAATGGCCTCTCCATTCTCAAAACCGTTCCTCTGTGGCCCCCTATAGGCAAGATGACGTATGTGGGCCAGAAGTTCTGCATGGTGGTCTACCCGGCCGAGACCAGCTCTGAAGAGGGGGACGAGATGAAGGACGTCAGCTCTCCTCTGGCTAAGGAGGACGGAGAAACGCCGAAGTCTGCGGACTGTTAAAACTACAGAAAATGTACCTCTTCACCTCCAACCCCCATCTCCAACTGCCCTCTCCCCTCCCTCCCTCCTTCTATAGACACTGGCAAACACGTGGGAACGCACTGGATTGCGCGCGTACACTCACACACCCACACAGACACACACACAGACCCATATAGATCTGCATGAGTATGATTGGTAGTGATGCAAGCTGTTAACACATCTGCAGTTTGAAAACTTAACTTAACAGTTTATGCGCTCATTCAGTTCAATGTTGGGCTATTTTGGCTCAGTTTTTTCTTTTAGTTTTAACCCTTGTGAGATACTTCACTGTTTGTGCCATGTCATACTGCAAAGGATCATGGGTAGGTCCGTCTGCATTTTTCTAAATTTTTACTCCATCAAGTGTCAGTGAAGCAGTTTGTAAGAGCAGCTTGCCTCTCAGCTAAACACCCCTTACACACACTCCCTTACACTCCTTAAGTATGAGCTGAATTTTTTCTAAAAAAACTTTATCCAGCTGTACCACAATGGACAACATCAGTTGTTTTTTTCTTCTTCTGTATTCTAACCACATTGTAAATTCATTTATTCAAAATACCAAAGCTGGTGTGTGATTCTCAAGACATTAGATTCTGATCGAGTAATTTCATCTTCATGTACACTAAATGCTTTTTTGTATTTTTGTTGTCTTAAAACATGAATGATTTTTGATCTTTTTTTTTCTTTTTCGTATTGGTAATTGTTCAAATTCTGTATATTGCTTGTCTTATTGTTATTTTTACTGTATTATTATTTTTGTTGAATGCTAATTTTGCTTAGGATATTTTTTCTATTCATCATCAATACTTGTTTTGTTTATTTTCGTATTAATAAGGTTCCTAAAACCTTTTCTCCCAACTAAACTGTGTACCCGAATGTCATCACAACATTATTATTTCTGATGTTGAGAATCCAATCATACTGTGTTTTTAAAGATATTTTTATTTCAAGGAAAAACAACTAAACAGTGTTTTTATTTGTACCTCGCCTTGCTGTGGGTATGGTGGATTCTTAGCAAATGGACACTAAAGATGTCATAAACTCAATTAAACAGAACAACTTCTGAAGGCTCGGGCTTCAAGGAAATGTTGTTGGTAAAGAACTACCATACAAAACACTGAGACACAGGGAACAGCACCAAACAAGACACTAACCATGAAAACTACCTTGACCAGTTGATTCATTAGAATTGGTTAATTGATTAATTGGACCATTAAGAAACAGGGTGTTTAGCTGCTCTCTTAAAGCCTTGTCTGAGTGGTTCAACTTTGCTGGGAAAAAACACACAACAAAGTATTCTTTGTTTGGTGTCTTGATAAAAAATACACTTTGTGAGAAAAGCCCAAACTGGTCCTCTTTCACAGAGGTGTAATAGTAATAGTAAGTTACTAATGGCTTGCATACAGACCCATTATAATCAGAATGAGCTACACCTGTTTGTGATAAAAGCCTATTGGTTTATGTTGTTAATCAAAAGTAAAGGAAAAGAACATAACTTTGCAGCAGCTAGTGTCTTTGTGTGGATGTCAGTGGCCTGGTGGTTTGGTGGAGTAAATATGTGGAAACCGTTCTTAACAGTTACGTTGTGTAAACTGTTGAAACTAAAGAGTGTCGTTTATCACCTATATTTATCAAGATATGTAACATTCATGGTAGTGTTTCAAAATGTGATATATAAATGTGAATATATTTTGGTGGGTGGGGGCGGGTGTTGTTGGAGTTCAGGGAGGGTTAGGGGACCCCTTGGTAAACATGCCGGCATTTATTGAGGTGGTCTTTAACAACACCAGCAACCTCCTTGACACACATACACACTTTCTTGCCATTCTCAGGACGTTCCTGCTGTACTTCCATTACCTGGCATGTGATGAAACCAAAACATGCAAACAGAGACTATTAGTTGAGGTGCACACGTTATTTTTCCGAGAATATGTATTGCGTGATCGTTACCGTTCACGCTTGATCATGAAAGTTTGGCCAGTATTATATAGGCCTATCTCTCGTTGTGAGGTTAAAAGTGTGTCTTAAATGGGTCCTGAACTGTTCCTATATAGTGTATATGTATAAAATATACAGTGTAAAAACGCACACATAAATGTCCTGAAAGTTGTTTTTTTTTAACAAATCTGGTCTCTTACAGTATATGCTTTAAATGTGGCCTAATTTAGTAATATTAAAAACATACTTTTTGGTTTATTTACACAATTAGTTGACAGTGACAGGGTTGAAAATGTAAAAAAATAACACATCCTGCCTTGCATTTTATTAAATCTAGTTTTTTAATCAAATAATTTGGTAGATGTACCTGAAATTGACAAATAAGCAGTTTGAGAAGTTTGCTAAATCAAGGGGTGCTATTTCATATTACATAAAAGAAAACCCAAAACATGCAACAGTTCATTCCTTGCATGGAACTGAATGTTACCTTACACACATTGGTGTAGATAAGGTAGTATGTGTCAATTATATTATAAACAGAAAGATCAGGTTGTATGAACCAGCTCTTCTCCTTCTCTTAAAAAAGTCTATTTTTCTTGTTGGTGTAAAACGTTTTTTAAATAAAGATAATAGTGATGTGTGATGAGAATAAAATACATTCTTCAACAGATCGATCGCCTCTCCTTGCATTTGCTTCATCCTTTATAAACATGAGAAAAAATTATATTTTTGTTAGCTTCCTGTGAACAGAAGCAAAATGGAAGCGAGGCAGTTTTATTCGAGGAGAGGGGAGTTGTAAACACGTCTTTAATCCAGTTCAACACCACCAAACAGTTTAGATCAAATCAAAGCATTTTCACACTGGTGTGGTGTGTGTTTCTGGGCAGGGGGGTGAACAATCAAAACGTATCTGTTAAATTCAATGACCCCTTATTTTCTCTCCCACACATTGCATTGCAGCCCCAACACCCAGCTCAAAGCGTCAATCCACATCGCTCCATGTACATAATCCACTTTGTAAACAACGCTTGACTAGAGAGTGTAACCACAGGATACCTTCTCCCATTGACCTATGGCATCCATTTGTGAGGCGCAGCCTGACAAGCGAAAACATGATGTTAAGCATTTACGTCATACATGTTTACAATACCATGCCGTTCAAGGTGTCTTCATCCATCCATCCATCCATCCATGAAGCAAAATAGGTCATGTAAACTTTAAACCAGTAATAAACCAAATATCAACGACAACGTCGGAAAACAAAAGTGACTTAAATGACACAAATATAAAATAAACTAGCACTAATACATACAGGAGGATATCAGTAGGTCATGAATGAAAGAGTGCTAGTCAGAAAACACGTCATCATATATTCACTTAAAACTGATAGTTACCAATAAAGGGAAGTTTATTAGTAACTATCAGTTTTTAAATCCTTAGAAACATACTTTAACTTGCACACAACATTGATCTGACTTTGGTTTGGGATCATTAGAACGCAATGTGTGACGTTTATTTTTCCCCGATAGAAAACATTCAACATGGGGAGAAGGCAGAACCGCAGAAGAGCAGGGCCGTTTTTGATACAGATGACAACTGAATATTCTCTTCAAGACAGAGAGCGTGCATCTACGCACAGGCCTGCTACGGGATTCCCTCAACTTCAAATACCATACCAACCTCCTGATCTCTGAACTAAAGCAATAAGTAGCCTTGAGACCAAACAAGGTGAGGCTGCTGCTAGGTTTTTGGGCCGAGTGCAGTGTTTTTTTCTAAGTCTGACTTGTGACTCGAGATTTGAAAGATAACGCGATTTGATGGCCCCCTGCCGACCAAACAAGACGTCTGGTAACACAGTCGCTCATGGCTCCTTCTCCGAAGCCAATCAGCTGAGACATTTGCGGTCAGTATCTTGGCAGGTTGGCTGTGCTGTGGTTACATCATAGACTGTAGCCACAGAGGTCTGGCTCCTCCCCGTAGCGCGAGAACAAGGTGGAGGACAGAGCCACCCTGGATTTTATAGTCGGACGCAGTTTTCTCATCGTTCCTGAGAAGGGGAAACCAGTTTAGTGTTTAAATAAACTGGAAGAGAGAGAGAGCGAGAGAGAGACACGCACACACACACACACACACACACACACACACACACACACACACACACACACACACACACAGACAGACAGACACACAATATCCTTATGGATATGTAGACGGTTGATTTTGAGCTCACATTTGTTTGCCGCTGTAGATTAACCTCTGCTGTTGGGGAGGTATACCTTCCTTCTCCTCTACTCTCTCTTTAATTCGCTCTACCTAGGAGCACACCAGTTAAGTCACGTTATATGTGTGTTATATGATGAATACATTATGGCACCACATCCAATGTTAAGCTTATACACGTATGAGTAGAAAATATAAATATAGGAGAAATCTTACTTTGTCTGTAGGCTCAATATCAATCTCAATCTCCTTGCCGGTCAGTGTCTGAGAAAAGGACAAATACATGTTGGCATTATCCTAATAATTGAGTACTACATTGTTTGGGTCCGATGTTTTAAGATGATTAAGTTGTGTAAAATATGTAATCGCTTGGCCTTACCTTCACTTTAATTAGCATGCTGACTGGTTTTGTTTATAAATCACACTAACACAATAGCGACGTGATAGCTGGTTTAAATGTGTATCGTTTATTTTCAATAATGCTATGTTCAGAAAGCGCAGTTCATATGTGGTCTAAGGATTGGTCAGTGGAGTTGGGGAGTTCTTTCCTGTGTTACTCAAATATTCTCCCCATCTACATAGCGTCCTACTAAACGTTCCGCATACTTTTATTTTTCTGATTTCGCGCTTGAAGCTTCCTGTTGTCCTAGAATTCCAAATATGACACATTTGAGCAATACCTATAGCTTTGGTGCAATTAAACATTCACATTTCCACCCGTTGGAAGGTAATTTGTAGCAGACTTTTAAGGCGTCTGTCCACTGGAAGGCAGAGTCGATTATTTTGTAGTTATTTTTTCTCCCTTGCAACGAAAGCATGTTCTAGAAAAACTACAAAAGAAGATTCCGGTCCGCCACCATGAAGGCTCCCCCTTAAAAAGTCCTGTAGCTAGGCTGAAGCGCTGATTTCAAAGGGAACAATTAATCCGCCCAATACCTAAAGTAAGTAATATGCTGGTGCTGGACACCTCCGAATATTATAGTAATGTCACATAGCGGTTTAATTTGACCTGCATTCCAGGTCCTGTATTATATCTGTTGTTGGTTGACATGGTTTGCTGTCTTTGTTAACTTCCATTGCGACCGCTCACGGAAGCTAATTCGTATGACATTCATTATTATGGGACCGTATGGACGGATTGAGTCAAAATGAAGGAATTATTTCGTAAAAGCTGTTTCGTTGGTCAGTGTTACAATTCTAGTTATTACATACGAGTTAAATGGTTATAACTTTCTTAATGTGTTATATGTGTGCACTTTGTAATGGTTACGTAAATTGTCAATGTTTGTTTTCTATAGGGGCCCTGAATGTGACCTGACCTGAAAGCCCTACCTTTTGTGTGTTTAAGTGTAGCACGCACATGATACACTTCTCTCCCACGGTTCTGGATGGATGATATTGGTTCACAAGTATTTCACATTTTCTCGTTATACTTAATCTGTCACCAGAATGCCTCGCATCGAAAATGACGTCAAGCTTGACTTCAAAGATGTCTTGCTTCGACCCAAGCGCAGCACTCTCAAGTCGCGGAGTGAGGTAATACTAATCCGGCAGTGTTTTATTTTTTGTTGAGTTTCAATGTGTACAAAACTACAATAACCTCCCTTGCCTGCCTTTTACCTTTCCAAGGTTGACCTCATACGGAGTTTCAGCTTCCGAAACTCCAAAGGCAGCTACAGAGGAATCCCTATCATTGCTGCCAACATGGATACCGTGGGGAACTTCGAGATGGCCCTGGCCTTGCACAAGGTGGCCTATAAAAAGCAATTCTGAGCAGCAATAGGACAAGATAACAATTATCTGAAGATTATTTATCTCTGCAGAAACAAGATTTGTAGGAGGGAATAAGTTTTTGAATTAAGGAGTCGGGGTTTGGATGTCAGGGTAAGCAACCTAAAGTTAGGGGGCTATGGTTATTAATTTATTATTAATATTGATAATCCGGAGCCACTAGGTGAAGAAATATTGTGGAATACTTTAAACCAATATATGAATATTCTGTAATTAAGTCTTGGTGACCAGCAAATTACCAAATTTAGTGTCCTCTGTCTCACTCTCTCAACCTCTCACTCTCTCTTCTCATCGTTCCTCTCTCTCTTAGTTCACTCTCTTCACCACGATCCATAAGCACTACTCTGTGGACGACTGGAAGGAGTTTGCCGCTAAGCATCCTGAATGCATTCAGGTACCTTGCTTATACAGTATATCTTTTAGAGAAAAGTGCTGTATGTTAGAAGCCCCCACCTCTCCTGGTCATTCTATATTAACCTTACCTTTCGGCACAGAACAAACAATGTCCCCCCGTCTTCATTTACACAACCATTGTGGGCTTACTGTGCAAAAATGTGTGTGTCTCTCTCTCTCTCTCTCTCTCCCCCTCACACACATTCAAAACCTGTGGAAATAGGATAATCCTTTGTCTTGTCTAAGCAACCGTTCAACTGTAAACCTCTAGGTTTCTTTGGTTGTTTTTTAATTGAGAAAACGTGTAAGCTGTCACAAACATGAGCGTTCAATAAAGTTGTGTTTTTTTAATTGAATAATGTCTCTGACTCTCCCTCCCTGCGCCTCTCTGTCAGAGCGTGGCCGTCAGTACGGGCAGCGGCGACGGCGACTTTGACAGGGTGTCGGCCATCTTGGCGGCGGTGCCCCAGTTGCATTTCATCTGCGTAGACGTGGCAAACGGCTACTCCGAGCACTTTGTCAACTTTGTGAAGGACGTCCGGCAGAAGTTCCCCACACACACCATCATGGTCAGCGGCCACCCAAACGTGTCTTTCGACAAAGGACAAATCATTCAAACTCAAACGGAAAACGACAGAGACGAGACGTGTTCGAGACATCAGATGGCGCTTCCTTGACACTGACGATATATAGGTGCACTGTGTGATAAGATAAGACTTGTGACTAAAGAAGTCCCTGAAGGGAGAATCTGCGGTTACATCAGCAAAAACAACCGGAGCAGATAAATAAGATCAATAATAAATAAATAAAGCTAGAAATGGCATGCATGTATGAAGTGCCAAACACCCTTTAACTCTTCTCCGACCTCTCCAGGCGGGGAACGTGGTGACGGGAGAGATGGTGGAGGAGTTGATCCTGGCCGGAGCTGACATCATCAAAGTAGGCATCGGACCAGGTGACCTCCGCATGTCATTCACGCTTCACCCAGAATAGGGAGTCGGATTGGAATGGCAACTTGTTTGGTTGACTGGGATATAAGAAGTAACACAAAAAGTAAATCTCCCTACAACAGCTGAGTCGCTTAGCGACTTATTTGCATTCAACTCCATGTTGGTGTCCTTATGTCCTAGTTTCTTCCAACTCCATCAACAATTTCAACACCTTTTGCTGAACACTTGAGGAAGGATGACGAATATTAATACGTTGTGTGTGTGTGTGCGTGCGTGTGTGTGTTTGTGCGTGCGTGTTGTGTTCCACTGTAGGTTCCGTGTGCACCACTCGCAAGAAGACGGGCGTGGGCTACCCGCAGCTGAGCGCGGTCCTGGAGTGTGCGGACGCAGCACACGGCCTCGGTGGACACATCATCTCGGTACGCCAGGAAGAACCCTCCTCCATGTCATTGTCATGAAGCAGATCGGCCTCTGGGAATCTCACCTTTTCTAACCACCTTTCATTTGTCCCTTTTCTCTTGCTGTACCTCTCGTGCAGGACGGGGGGTGCACCTGCCCAGGAGACGTCTCAAAGGCGTTCGGTGAGTTTTGTTTAAAGGCTGTTTCAAGGTGAATAAAAGGACATGGGTCGCGGTGCCGCGGTGGACGCCATCGCCCTTCAGAGGAGAGCCCTGAGAGTCTGGGATTGAACGTTGGGATTTCGTCCACCTTTCTTCTTTTAAGACGCACCCTTACATTGTGACTGTGAGGATTAGGGGGGTGAGGGCGCCGTTGCCTTGCGCTACCTCATCCTGTCTGTGTGTGTTTGCGTGTGTGGCAGGCGCGGGGGCAGACTTTGTGATGCTGGGGGGGATGCTGGCGGGCCACACGGAGAGCGGCGGCGAGGTCATCGAGAAGAACGGCAAGAAGTACAAGCTCTTCTACGGCATGAGCTCCGACACGGCCATGAAGAAGCATGCCGGGGGCGTGGCCGAGTACAGGTGAGCGGGGGGGCGTGGCCCAACATAGGTCAGATGGGGGTGGGGGGGGGGGGGGCAATACAGGTCAGAGTTGTGGGTAGATGAGCCCAGGTAAGAGGGGCCGTGGCCGAGTACAGCTGAGATGGGGCGTGGCCAAGTACAGGTGAGAGGGCGTGGCCCAATACACATCAGAGGGGTGTGTAGATGATTACAGGTGAGAGAGGGCGTGGCCCAATACACGTCAGAGGGGTGTGTAGATGAGTACAGGTGAGATGGGGCGTGGCCAAGTACAGGTGAGAGGGCGTGGCCCAATGCACATCAGAGGGGTGTGTAGATGATTACAGGTGAGATGGGGCGTGGCCAAGTACAGGTGAGAGGGCGGGGTGCGTAGATGAGTACAGGTGAGAGAGGGCGTGGCCGAGTCAAATGAGGGTGGCCGTAGTGAAATCCAGGTCAGCGGGAGGCTGTTGGATTCCACCTGGACTCACGACTTCTAATCCCTCTATCCTGTTGCACCCCCTATGTCCTCCCCTCCCCCCCAGAGCGTCTGAGGGGAAGACGGTGGAGGTTCCCTTCAAGGGCCCGGTGGAGGCCACGGTGCGGGACGTCCTGGGGGGCGTGCGCTCCTCGTGCACGTACGTGGGTGCCGGGAAGCTGAAGGAGCTGAGCCGCCGCACCACCTTCATCAGGGTCACCCAGCAGCTCAACACCGTCTTCGGCAATGACAGCTAGGGAGCCCTACCCCCCCCACCCACCTTGCAATCTAGTCCCATCCCCCCCCGTCTCAAACTGTCCAAACAGAAGGCCCATCCAGAGTGACGTCACACTACCTCTGATGTCTTTGTTGGAGCGTCTGCTCTTCTATTCCATGGATCGAAGAGGTGTTTCAGTGCCACGGTATCATTCCATGCATGCAGCGCTGTCCTGAGTGTTTCATCATTCCCAAGGGTTTGTGTCCAAAAAAAGAAGGAAACTGCTACACATTCCACTGCTAATACAGCGACCTTCCATCAAAAGGACATTGATGCACATGGAGAACTACTCAGTGTTGATGTTACAGGTATGATTCATTAATGACCAAAGTTACACAAGCAAGCGCATAAATTAATGAAATGTGAATGACAAGTTTTATCTTTTAAGGATTTAGGGCTTTCCACTTTTAGGAATGGCACTAGTGATTTTTTGGTCTGCAAATATTGAAATTGAAACATACATTACATTACTTTTATTTAATTTTCACAATTCATATTACAGTTTATCTTAATGATATAACTTTTAGCTCCATTTGAGTCTATAAAAGACCACAACGATTGACAGATTCAAAATAGCTTGGGATAAAAATCCCACCTTAACGGTTGCCGATATATCTGGCCAAAGTTCAATAATTACATTTTCGTAAGCAAATATGTGAGTAAAATTTGAAAGCCTACATGAATTTCAATTGGATGCCAGAAGAGGTCAGGATTTCAATAATTTTGTGTTAAACGACGGAAATGGCCCAGCAGGTAGTGTGGGTAAAGCCGGGATAAAAAAAAAAAATGCTTCATTGATGTAGTCCATGTAAGATTTCAACCATATTTTTGACCAACCAATAAATGCAAATATTGATATTACAATCTCTTCACTTTTTCTGCTCCCTGTAGACCTCTCAAGGCTATATTTTTCATTTGTTTGTCTACTAGCTACTGCTGTTGCTACTTTTACACACATTTTAGCATATCATATAAACAGCAGGTTTTGAATTTTAAACGTTAATTTATGTATGCGAAAAAAAAAATATATATATATATATATATATATCAGTTGTCTTTTTACCAAGGACCTACTGTTTAATTCCATAGGAAAGCCAATGCTCTTGATAAACCATATATTGACCACAACTACCATTGTCTAGACGAGAACATATTGCTCTTGCTCGTATATATTAGCTATAGCTTCCAATGCTCGGGAACCGCCCTATCAGTGCACTACGTCCATAAAATGAGTCCACATTTTCTGCTATTGTATACTTATCAAGCGGAGATCAAATTTACTGAGACAGTGGGTACAGGCAACTTTGCTGAACCCTCTTTACATTTTTAAATAATAATTATAATCACATGTTATCAAAAAGTTAATATTTCAATAAAATGTGAAACCTAAATATAAATCAACGCCACACTTGTATACTCTTGCCTGATAACCTTTGCCATAAAAAGTACTTTCAACAATAATTAACATAACTACTCTACCCTTGCGTTTCATATGTAGAAAAAGATAAACTGAAAGTTACCCGTTCATTTGGAACCTTGTGCGCGCGTGCGCGTGTTGCAATTTGGAAACAGCGACCTTTGGTGCATATGTTGTGCTCTGTGGCCATCAACGTGTGATGTGACAACTTCTACAAGAGTTCACAAAGTAGGCTTGTCACATTGAATGAGTGGTTAGGGTAACGAATGTTTTGTTGGCCCTGAAGTTGGCGTAGGCCTACGCTATGTCTCTGCCAGGGTTGTTCCGGACCACTATCGAAGCATAACGTTGGTGTCTGCAGAGCAAGGCTTCTCTGCAGTTTAACAAATGGGTTTAAGCCAGACCTACTGTTTCTCACATCAATGGAAACGACGAGTCTCCGTTGGTAATGAGGGCTGCTGCAGGTGAAAAAGGATAACGAGAAATCATGAGGGTTCCAGCACACTTCGACAGTTTTAGGTCTGACCACTACTGAGATTAGAGGCGAGGGGATTCCCATGACTCCAAATTGCTTGTCCAGGGGATTCTTCTTCAGGTAGCTCAGTAGGTCGTCTTTGATACACAGCGCGTACACAAATCCTTGATCAATCATAGATGCATGTTCGCAGAAGCCTATGGTCCAATCGTAGTTCTCCGACACGGCAATCTTCCATCTGTGGAGGGGGCTCTCCGAGTTGTTGTCTTTAATCATCAGAGTACACTGATTGATCGTCCCAGACTGCTGGGCCTGGCTGTAAAAGGCTTTCCTGAGGTCCGCAGAGAGCGACATCCCAGGTCCCAATGTGAGCGGGTCAAAGGTAGCGTTGGCGTTCCCCGGTGACTCTCCTTGGTTTTCGGGGTCAACAAACATCATCACTGTTGCGCATAACTTGGTCGCTTGATCCATCATCTCTGCCCCCACTTCTTGCAACTCTTGGGATAACTTGTCACGCTCCTGCCCCGTCTCAATTCCCTTCCTCAGATCAACCGCTTTGGCCCTTTCCATGTCCTGTTGCACTTGGGAATAGAGCTGAAGGAAACGGAAGGTGTCCTTCTCACCCTTGGCCGCCTGTATGCTTCTCACGCCGGTCGTGATGCAGGCAATGCGGGCAGAGACCGAGCTCTGTACGCGGTTCAGGGTCATGTCACGCAGTTTGGAAGCGGCATCGATAAGGCGCAAGCTGGAACGGCTCACGTCTTCCCTTTTACTCTGTTCCCATTTCCCCAGATCCTCGCTCTCTTTTTGCCTCGCGGCCACATCCCGATCCCCCTCCGCGATAATTCCCACCAGCTCCGCATGCGCCTTCGGAAGGGTCTTCATGTTGTGGAGGCGATGCTGGTCTTCGATGGCGCATGACACGCACACACTCGTCAGGTCGTCCAGGCAGTAGTACTCGAGGAGCTTTCCGTGTTGGGGGCACTTCGTCCCACCCATGCCCTCCGCCCCAGGAGCCATGGGTTCGGTCAGAGGGTGAGCGAGAAGGAGAACCGGTGTGGTCAGGTGCGGCTGGAGGTGCTGAACACACATGGATATCTCGCACTTCATGCACGTCTTCGCCGCGGCCCTCCGGTCCTCCTCCGCGCACATATCACAGAAGATGGTTGGCTGCTTCCTGTCCCCAGCCTTGTCGTTTTTGTTGGTGCTGCTTTTAGACATGTCTTCGAATTAGTTAAATCTTATTAAATGTAGACCTGAACGTGGTGAAATAAATTCCGTGGGTTTCCTGTTCTGAATAGAAAAAAACCCGACTCCTTGCTGGACCACACCTAGCTTATGTAATAGCTCTATGCGAGAGGCGTTTGCAAACACGTTTACTTTCATCCTTCAGTAAACGAAACTTAGATTCGTCGTCAACTGAAATTTAAATGTTCCAGGCAGATTTCAGCCAATAAGGCCTTAGCCACTAGAGGGCGCTTTCCCCCCGATGTTAAATGATCCACTGCCGCACCGGTAGTTGCATACCCTCTTTCACAACCACACTCGATGTTTTTTAAGTCCCAGTTATACAGTGGGGTTCTCCCAAACTTAAAAGTGAAAATCCTAACGAAGTGGTGAAATCTCGGATGTTCACCTCCACGTTGAGTGAGTTCAGCCACCTGCCTGCTGCTGCCATTGCTTAACAAACTGAGCCATCGCTGAACAAAAGCATCAATAACATCACTATGGTGAGTCTGATGCGTGTTGGATTGCAAAAAAAAAAAAAAAAAGTGAGCTGTGTTACAAGATTTCTAACAAGCGTGCTCTCGGTTTTTTCCCGACTAGCTTAATTTGCTGTAGCCTGTGTTTCTGTTATCTCCGTTCAATGCAGACGTCATGTGTGTTTGGCCTGCAGAATAGAGCTGAACTTCCACCCAAAGACATACGATACAGTGTGTGCGCCCTGATATGAGTAGGGCTAATGTAGGCCAACTAAAAACGATAAGTCATCCTAAATACCTACTGACCTCGGCAGTATCGGAAGGCCTTTAGTTCGGTGATTCTACTTGTGTTTTGTTGTTTAAGCTCTTCTTGTAAGCCTATTTACTATTGTAGCCTGTGCAGCACTTGAAGTTTTCCTTCATGAAAAGTGTTTTATAAATAATGTATTATTAATAATATGCCGTTTTAAAATTACCAACTTGGTAGCCCAATATGCCCCACTTTAATAATAACCTGCAAAATACGTTTAGCTGTTGACAATGCCATGAATGGTTTTGTTGTTGTGGCCTCTCATATTTCACATATTTAATTTCTCACTCACGGATAATTCCGAATTTGTGACTGAGGGGATTTAAATTGCACATATGAATGTTGAGTATGATAAGTTATGATAAGTATGACGATATCAGTCAAGTGGATTTTTGTTGGTCGTTACAGGTTTTCGAGGAGGAACCCACGTCTGTCAGCCCTGCGGACACCGAGGGATTTACTTTACAAAATAAGAGCCCCCTCTCATGTCCCCCGTGCCCTCCAGTCCCCCTCTCCCCAAGCAGGGTGGCTACGCCCGCCGGCTCCCCCCTGGCTCCCCTCACCCAGGCCCAAGCTTTCAGCCTCAACAAAAACAGCACCCTATGCCTCCCTGTGTTCTCCGCCGACAACAAGCTGGTGTGGGTCCGCTCCGAATCCATCGCCCAGGAAGTGGCCCACGCGGCCGACGCCCTGCACGGCGCCTTCGGCGTGTTCCCTTACCCGAAGCGGGAGGAGGTGGCGAAGCTGGCGCGGCGCTGCTCCCTGCACGTGGACCACGTGCGCGTGTGGTTCATGTTCCAGCGCCTCCACTACGGCATCAGCTGGGACCACGCCGACATCCACGAGGTCCGCAGGAGGCTGCTGGCCCCGGGGCGCCGGAGCCCGGCCAGGGCGGCGCGGGCGGCGAGGGGAGGTGTTTTGGAGGAGGCCGGCGGGAGAGGGGGCAGCGGGGGGTCTGGTTCCTGGGTGAAGATGGGAGCGAGAGGCGTGGCCACAGAAGAGGGAGAGGAGGGCCGAGGGGGAGGGTCAGGGGAGACGGGCGCAGGGTTGGAGGTTGGAGGCGAGGAGGAGGAGGAGGGGGGGGAGGAGGAGCAAGGGCAGGAGGGGAGGGTGGAGGCCCCCGGCCGGCCCCGTAAAAGAAAGCTGGGGGAGGAGAAAGAAAAGGGCGAAACGGCAAAGAAGAGAACGAGGGCGGGAAAGGTGGACAAAAGGAGTGCCAGGGACAAAGGGGACAGGGCACGGGTCAGGCGGGGGGCACCGTCGACGGAGGAGGAGCGCCCCCCAAAGAGGAAGGACGGGGAGCCCGGACGCGTCGAAGGAGGAACGGCGCTGCTCGCAAACCGGGGGCCCGTCCCCGAGAGCGCGGCGTCCCCGACGCCCCCTCCTGGGTCGTCTGTACGGGGTCGTCCGTACAGACGACCCCGTACAGACGACCTGCCGCCCAACGTTAAGGTAAGCGAGGGCCCGCCGGCCAGCAAGGGCCACACGGGGCCATCGCCGGGGGCCGGGGAGAACCGAGCGGGTCGGGAAGCCGACTCGGCGGCAACCGCGAGCGGAGACGACGATGGCGTGGACGGCGTCGCCCCCGGCGATGGCCCCGCCCACGGTAACACGTCAGCCCTCGGCGACCTGGGCAGGTCGAAGGCCAAGGCCAGGCCGCCGGCCGCCAAGCCCCAGACCGAGGACCAGCGGCAGCAGCTGCAGCAGCTGCGCGGCGCCTTCCTGGCCTGCCAGTACCCCAACCCCAGCGACTACGAGCGGCTGTCGGAGTGGACGGGCCGGCAGCGCAGCCAACTGACCCAGTGGTTTGCCGACAGGCGCTACGACGTGAAGAACTCCAAGCCCCGCTGGATCACCCCCCAGGAGCAGCAGCAGGTCCTGGCTCGCATGCGGCAGAGGCAGAGGATGAAGCACCTGAGCGGGACGGAGGCCGGGGCCGGCCGAGAGGCAGCCAGCGACCCGGGGGCCAGGACCTGGAGGCTGAAGCTGGAGGAGCGGTCGGCCATCCCCATCCCCACTGCCCCCACCGCCCCCACCAGCCCCCGCTCACTGAGGCCGAGGAGGAGTACGGGGCCGCCGTGGGGAGACCTGCCGGAGGTAGGCTCAGGACGGTCGTGGTAAGACATGGGTGTCTTTAGCTCGTCTGGACCTGGGACTTTTGTTTTGTTCCGTTTCGAAAATTGTTACCATTGTAACTAACTGTAACAAGGCCTTTAGTTTATTTTGACCGGGGACTTTTGTTGTGTTGAAGTCCTAAAATTCTTAGCAATGGTCAATGATAAGAAAATATCAATGCATAACTGTTGCTTTGGTTTGT
This sequence comes from Pollachius pollachius, assembly GCF_949987615.1. Taxonomy (NCBI): domain Eukaryota; kingdom Metazoa; phylum Chordata; class Actinopteri; order Gadiformes; family Gadidae; genus Pollachius; species Pollachius pollachius. The sequence goes on along the minus strand of NC_136953.1, from coordinate 10,326,783 downwards.
TATGCCCATGTTTTGTTCATATATATGTATATATGGGTTTTGTCCTTGTGCTGATTTAATTTAACGAATGATGTTGATGTTTAACCAAGTTATCACTAAAAAGCCTCTGCTATAGATGTTAAGAGTGTAAAGGGGGTATTTTATGTTTAACTTTATGTGTAAAGCAGGATTTTCCTTTCAGATTTTAATAAATAATTGGTTCTCTTATTCTTCAAACATTTGCCCTTTTTATTTTACACCACAGATGAGAAAACATCACTCATAATTCCTAATATACAGAATAACAGAAATGAAATGAGACTTGAATACCAGTCTTCTGTTAGGAAGTTATATTCTGTTAGAAATTAACTTGACTTCCCAAACATAAAAAACATTAGATTTTCGATTTTCAGTGAAATGGTCGTCATGAAGACATTTTTCAGAAAGATGCAACAGGCTTTGGAAGTCAAAGAGCATACTACATACTATAACTGTAAAGCTATACTGAATACCCAACAAACCAATTATAGTCCAATTCCTAGCAAGATGATGAGCCAACCAACAACAACAAGTGTAGCTCGTTAAGATAATTATGGACCTGGACGCATGCCATGGCCTCTAATCACTGTCATGATTAGATAAACATGTGTTTGCCCCTTCTCCGAGCAAGGGCTCGGTCACTGTTGAACCAACGTACCTTCTCCTACAATTTAAGGCTTCAAGGTTCATTCACAAAAAACCTCCCGCTTAGCTATGCTCAGTTCCAGTTGGCTGTATATTCGCCCTCCCTCTGGGGCTGCCAGAGCTCCGCCCCTTCGATGATGCGGCGGATCATGGAGGCCGAGGTGATGAGCAGATGTCCGGCGGCCTGCAGCAGAGTGGAGGCGACCCTCAGAGCTTCCCTGCGGTGTGGGGGGGAATGGCGAACACAAATCAGCTGAGGAATGTAATGGTACATCAGCCCATATGCATTTGCACTTATAGCCACTGCCAGTCGTTTTTGCCCGCTTTAGGAGATCATCTCCCCATCCGATGCTCAGTACCTGAGGATTTTCTTGGGCCCCAGGCACTGAAAGTCAGCACCGATGGAGTACAGGCCCCGGTAGGTGGCATTGATGCTCAGAGATCCAAAGACGTCCTTGGGGTGTATCCTGTACAGGTCAAAGGTGACGCGGGCAATGTCTTTTCCGTTGCGTGGCTTTTTGTTGCTGCCTTGGTATTGACTGACGACTGCACCCTGAGGGTCCAGAGTCCACAAAGAGAAGGTTTAGGTAGGTCAGTAATTTCTATCTCATTGCATCAAATTCAAGAACACCTTTTTCGACAATTACTTTTAAATAAGTGGTCGTTTCATGGTGGTCCACCTTTATGGTGACACTAAACCAAGGTAATCGCAGCATCGCTGATCACAATCCACCAGGCCATAGGGTGTACAACACACACTACATTTTATCACCCGATTATTTTGTTGGTTTGTATAAAGAGGTACAGAGTGACCATTTGCTTATCTGGTCTTCTGAT
>NC_136953.1:10165283-10322783 GCF_949987615.1 Pollachius pollachius | reverse complement strand
GGACTTTGATCCCAGACAAGGTGACGATTTACATACCGATAATCGATCAAAGGTCAAAGAGACCTCTTGTTGACTTGCATCTCAGTATAACCTGGATATTCTGATTCCATTCTACTATTTCACAATGTCAGAGATAAAATACTACAAATTATTTGGCATAACATAGGATTTTTTTTGTTACATTTTTTTGCGTTTTACATTATGTTCAATACTGTATTTTTGTCTTTATGTTGCATTTACATCTTAGTGTTCCATTATTTTCAAGTCCCACCATTTTACATCCATTGTATACATTCAGTAAGTCTTATTCTGCTTTGTGACTTGTGATCGTTTAATGAAACTATGCCTTCAACCATGCAGACATAAAAAAAAAATTGAAATATACTTTAGCCTCTTCTGCAGGCCTACTGAGCGTTTTTGCATTGGCGGTTGTGCGGGTATATTTTGTCGAAAGATCCCGTATGCATCATGCAAGACTACAAGTTGCGCATGCAACCCTTCTACTTTGTTGTCCTGCTTTAGTTGGGTTTTTGGAAACTTTCCTTTTAATGTATCATTATGTAATAAGAAATCGTTATGAATAGATAATATTTGATTTAACTCCTATTTTTGGATACGTCTCTTATTGTTACTTATTAAAAATATGATTGCAGTCCAGTATTTATTTTTTAAGCGATGCATTAACCAAGATAATAATCAAGAGGCGCTTTCAGAAAAACAATAACAAAACAAAAAACCGCCGGAAATCGTCATATCCTCTGAAACGAGCGAAAAGGGCTTTGATTGTTTTACTGTCAAAGACCGTACGCCAGGGCGGAGTTTCTCATTTTCACTGTGTAATACAGACCCCGCTCTCGCGGCATGCGACGCAAAACGGAAACTCAATTAATGTCGTTTTGGTGAAAGCGGGAGCATTTAGCCACAGGGAAGCTGAGAGGCTTTGTCTATACTACCGGGTGTAGCCTTTTTATGTTTAATCTCAAAGTCGTGTTCTCATACAAGTTGGCTGCGAGGTTATGATCACTTCAACACATTAAGCGACCAAACCCTCAGCCACCATCTCGTTTATATGGCGGCAAAGGAACCTGCAGAAAATGGTACGTTCCGTACTACCTTCAACAATAAGGATGTTTATATTCATGAACTGTTACTGTATGTCGTCGTTGATTTCAAACATGTCTATGTGTGCAAGAACCATATCAATACATCGGAATCTCTAGGACGACTAGTCCAAGGCTATTATCCGGGTTTTTTTGCACAGCACACCTGGGCAAACGTGCCACCCGTCTCCTTTGGAGATTCAACAAATGCGGTGAATTTCTTTGGCATCGACGGTCTTTTTAAAATGTTTTTTTGCTTTTCCCCACCACCACCGCAGATGTCAGCCTTCCCTTCCCCGCGTTGCAGCTCTTGGCCCCGCCCGTGCGGCTGGTGTCGGCGGCCGTGTGGAAGGTGTTGAAGCAGAGGGACGTGGCTCGGTACGGGGTCGTGGAAGAGTTCGTGACGTCGGTGTGCGAGAGCGTACCTGGGATGCTTACCTTTCGGCACCAGGGTAAGCTGACGTTGGGACTGCGAGGACGGGTAAGTGATCAGTTTGGCAGAAGGAAAAAAACGGCCTGATTCAACAAAATATTTGTTGTTGTTGTTATAGAAATCACTCTATTTTTCTTAGGCATACATCAATAAGATCATGTTATCTTCTAATTTTCTACATGCTTTTAGGAAGCTTGTATGTATTAAATGTAACTACAAGAGCTATTTGAGCGCCTGGTCATTTTACCAGGATTTACACACGCCTGTAATCTGACTGACACAAGCTCTCACTCACTCACTCACTGACACTCTCTCGCTAGCTCTCTCTCTTACACACACACACACACACACACACACACACACACACACACACACACACACACACACTATTCATTATACAACACTACTTAAAAACACAGAGACAACCCAGAACAAGCGGCTATAAACAACTACAGCCACGTCTGTTCAGGTGAGCCGGCCCTATACAGCTATTGTCCCTTGTGCTGATTCTCAGCGTTAGCAACCGCGATAAAACAACAACTTCCCAAAAAATAACACGCGTAGCTACACGTTCAGGGAACAGAATATAAAAAGAAATGACAGCAACACAGCACCAAAGAATTACCGAAACTGTTAATATAAATGTTTTTATTGGATGACAACTACAGTCTAAAAAACAGAGAAGCATGGCTTCCCTTGGCCTCCGGGAGAAAACGCCACTGGTGTGGATGTGGGTGTGTCCCAGCTCCAACTGTTTTCTCTTATTTTACAGTTGATTCTGGAGCTCCTCTTCTGCAGTCCAGATCATCCCGACCTGGAGCTTATAAACCGAAATTTGGAACGGTTCTGTGCTCCTGCACCCTGTTCCACAGCTCATAAACTGGTAGGCGAGAACCGCATTCAACCCAAGAACATTTAGACCAGGGCTTTAGAGCTAAAGGAGAGCATAACAAAGGCCATTAAGAAACCACACCACCTGTTTCCTATGGTGGCCAGTTGGAGTATGACTGCTGTGCTGTCCATGTTGCATCGGATGTCAACCACGTTTCGTGTGAAATGTTATGATTATTATTTTTTATTGTGTTTTCTTATTTTATGTGTTTAGAGAAAGGACCTAAAGATCGAGAGGACGGTGAGCAGCTTCCACGAGCTGGTGGAGACTCTGCTGCAGGACCCCGCTGAGAGACTGCAGTTCTTCAAGGTACACAGACATACACACAAACAAAGACACCGACAAGCACACGCTCACGCAGACACAGACATACACACAAGCACACACGGTAAAAACAAATGGAATCAAAACAAATGGAGTGTAGAATGAGACTCCATTGCTTGCTTTATAGGATACTTTATAGTTTGTGTATTTACCCTTTTTTTAGTTCCATGAAGGCATGAAAACATCTTCACATGTTGAAGTGTGTGTGTGTGTGGGGTCTTTTCTTTGTGTACAGGAAGAGTTTCCTGAGGAGTATGGTCCCAAGTTTGACGAAGAACTTGAAAAGCTGCTCTGGGAGTTTCTGATTCGCCTGGACCAGCTGCTCCCGGTTCCTAACCTGGCTCAGGTACGCCTGCACTCACCTGTGTGTCTCTCGTTTTGTATGATCCGTTTTTATTGAGCATTTGTGATACTGGAATGGTTTAATAACGCATAAACCAATCGTACTCTGGAAGATAACCAGGGTTTACCGCTAACGTTTTAATGTATTTTCCGATATTATATGTATACCTGTTCCTTTGTCTTCAAAAGTACTGATAGGAAGTAGTGCTGCACGATTTGGTGAAAAAAACATATTGCGATTAATGTGGACAATATTGCGATTGCGATATAATAAACAAATGGTGTCATGAGTCCACTTGCTTGGTTATCAAGGAAAATGCACACAGATTACTGATCCTTTTTAAATGCTTATTTCTCAACTCAAACATACAAACTTAAACTATCATAAAAAATACAAAAGCTAAAAAATTTGTACAGTACTGTTTCAAAATAAAAAATATTTTACAAAATTAAATAAATAATAAAAATATATGTTTTTCAAATTAAGGCATTTCTGCAGTGCAAACTTGTTACGTTTTCTCAATAGTACAACTAAATGAAATAAATAGAATAAATAAGAAAATAAAAATATATATTCTTTTCTATATTTTTTTTAAATTAAATCGCAGCATTTTGCGGTTATACAACCGCAAAGGCTGATATTGCGATTTGATTAATCGTGCAGCACTAATAGGAAGCTCATCAAATCCCCTCCGCTGTCCTAAATCCTTCTCGTTGTGTCTTTGTGGGTTCAGACGGTGTCGTGGCTCAGCACTGCCCCCACTGTGCTGGAGGAGTGTGCGCAGGCGGCCACCCAGCCTCAGCTGCTGAAAACCATTCTGCAGTACCAGACATGTTTAGGCTGTCTGGAAGTGGCTGGTAGGACAACCTGTTTGTGTCCACACTGAATGATTAATGCCCAGCTTTTCGGCCCTGTGTATGTAGACTCCGGTGGGAAGGGCAGCCGTTGAACGTCCAGTCTTTTCCGTTATTGTAATCTTTGTTAAAAAAACATCAATGGTAAATACCAGCAGTAGTGGTGAACCCCAATGGAGCCTACAATATAACTAGATGAGCCCAATATCATGTTTTAGCCTGAATGAATGAATGGCAGGCCTGACGTCAGTAGGGGAGATAGTCGAACAGAGGCAAGCGGAGAAGGGTCTCTCTTTTTAAAAGTCATGCACAGCTTAATCCGATTAAAGCCATAGTTCGACTATGCTCCTCCATTGGACAACTGCAATTGTCGAGTATACATGGCGGTGACAAAATCGATTCATTGGCCGAAGCATGTTATGACCCGGTATAGTATAGCCACCGGCGGACCTATTTACGTCACCAGCAACAAGAAACTCGGGCGGTATTCGAGAAAGATGTTTTCAGTAGACAGCTGTCAGTTCACTTCGGGTCAATGTCATTTCTCCGACCCTCCATTGTTCCGACCTCTTGGTCGTATGCGGACTATTCTGGCTGCGGAGCAACGGCAGAGTCCAGCCGGAGGAGTCCGCATACGGCCGATAGGTCGGAACAATGGAGTGTCGGAGAAATGACATGGACCCGAAGTGAACTGACAGCTGTCCCTCATACGGCAACAATCCCTTTCTCCTCCATGTAGCATTTCAATCTGGCTTTCAGAGAGCCAAAGCCAAAGTTTCTTTCCCCCAATTCCTTCTCCACCATGCCTGAGATAACGCCCACTACGAGTCTTTGTTGTGAAAGTACCAGAGAGTCAGAGAACCCGACGCAGTCTTTAAGATTCATAAAATCAGGGAATATAACCCTGTCAGTTCGGCAACAGCGCAATCAATGAATAAAGATCGTAAAAACATAAAGATCAAAAAAACATTTATTTTGATAGATGTGCACGAAGTTACTACTTAACAGCATCGTTGATGACCAACGTTTAGGAAAACATGTACTTTTAATTCAGCCTTGGGTGAAATCGAAGCGTAGTGTGCAGGCGCGGCGCTTGGGGTCGGCTTTCGGGACTCAAGCCCCGAATCTCACTTCAAAAGCCCCAGATCTTTTTTAAGCTTTTGAATTTTCATTGCCATCTAGTGGAAAGGACATGCAACAGCATGGATAATATATGCTACAAAATCATGGGCCTATTGTTGGCTAAGCACAGTGGGCATACCCAGGGCCGACGACTGGGGGTGTAAGGGGTATATGCTTTTCAAAATAATTGAAACTTTCAATTATTTTTTGATTGTTGTTCAAATAGTTTAACAACATAACTAAATGTCATGATGAATATCGATCTAAATACAATCTTAGAGTATTAGTTTAATAAATTGGTATATTGTTGTTAAAAGTAAAGACTGCTGTGACTACTCTGTGAACACCCCTTTCAAAAAGCGCAAAATGGTTCAATCCACACAGCTGATTTCACCATCCAGTGAACTTTTTTACCTGGATGGAGATGCGGCAATATGTCACAGCCACAGTTAAATAAATTGAAGTCTGGCTCTCAGAAGATAAGGTGAATAAAGACAGGGAGAGAAGACAAAATGAACACACAAGATTCTTAACTACCTCCTTTATCGTTGCTAAAACTAACAGACAACACAAAGCAAGGGCAGACAATAGGCTACACTTTCAAATAATGAGGCCTTTTGTTAGCATATATTGCAACAGCAGGCTACTGATTTGAAGCACGCTATTATTAAATTAATACTAAGCCGTTATTAGGCTACATGATAAATAATAACCCATGGTATATAGGCTAGTTAGCCCCAGACGTCACGACATTACTAAATGGCTATATCATCCTAGCTGGATGGACTTATAGGGCCCAGAAGTTGGTGCCAGGCCCCTGGGCATACCACTTCTAAAATACAAAAAAACAAACAATCCGTCTCTGCAATCCTACTTTTAATGATTCTACTGAAAGCTTGTCCGCACCGATTTCTGTGCACAGTAGATTGGTTAAAGGTGTTTAAATGCATTTTGAAAGTCCTGTTGAGGTCTTATTCGTTTATTTACCCGATTATGACTCTGCAAACGCACTGAGAATCTCTCCTTCCTTTCGCAGCCTCCCTGCCTCCGAAAATGGGCGACTCCATCTTGACCTCGCTGTCTCTCCTGCCCTCTGGGAAGCCGCCCTCCGACCAGCCGACAGCGGTCGGCCACAGCCCCTCCTCGAGGAGCAAGCCGGGCGCCGGGCGCCGGACAGACGCCGCGGAGAATACGAGCCAGTTTACATCGCCGGTCATCGGGCTGATATCCAACAAAAACGTGCCGGCCATGATCATGGCGGCCAGCAGGAAGAAGGCGGCGAAGGACAAGGAGGAGAGCGAGCGGAGCAACGGAGTGAAACGCAAACAGCCCGACGCCGGCGAGGAAGAAGAAGCGGGCCCGGAGGAGAAAGAGGAGGAGGAGGAGGAGGAGGAGGAGGAGTGGAGCCTGGCGGGGCGTGGCACCGCTAAAAGGGGCCGGAGGAGTTCGAAGAAGCGCCGCGGAAGACCAAGTGGACGCCAGCGGAGCCGAAGCAAGAGTCTCTCGGAAGAAGGCGACGGAGAGCCGGACACCACGGGGACCCTGAGGGAAGCCCGCGGGGCCTGGCCAGCCCTGCTCTCCTCCTGTCTGCTCCACCAGCCCACGGTGCTCCTCCGCAGGCTGGACCAGGCGGCGTTGGTCACCGCTAATGCTGAGGGCGTGGGGTTCAAGCGTGAACATGACGACGAGAACGGCGACGACAACAGCGGCGAGCAGGGAAGTAGTGGCAACGTGCGCGCCAAGAAGAATGTGCTAAAGATCTCAGCGGGGAAACAGAGGAAATGCAAGACCCAGCCCCCCTGTTCAGATGACAAAGAGTAAGAGACGCGTAGGAGCGTACATGGAGTGCTTATTTTCTTATTGTTCTTTCAACCTCAATGCTTGAGAGAATAGGGGGTTAGATGGTTATCGGATGGTGATCGCCGCCTTACCACAGACGGCAAAGTTAAAAAGGATTGGTTAAATGGGTGGTATCTGCTTTCTTTTATTCTGCTTTGAAAGGCTTCTGCAGAGGTCGGCCTCTTAACGGCTTTTAACCTTTTTGTATCTTCCCCTTCCTGAACCCCCTTTGGTCCATCTTTATGGTTTGAATGTTTTAAGTGTTTCTATGGCAGAAAATGTAATCATGTGAACTGGGGTGAACTTCAAAAGCAGCTTATTAAAAAAAACTGTCTTGTGTTTTGAAAAATATTTTTAAATAATAAAAAAATAAGAATCATATCCGAAAATGTAGTGTGTAGTTATTCTTCCAGGGAGTTATCCTTTACTTCCATTTCCATATGATACAGCTAATAATGTATTTAAATTGGTAGTAATAAGTACTATTAAATTGCAGCTTAGTAGCAAGACTAGTTCCCATAGCCTTCTAAGCATAGTGTTTTTTAACTTTGCAATCCTAGGTAAAAAATAAACATTATTTTACGCAACAAATCTTTCTGGCAACAACTTTCATTGACTCATTCTTCATGTATTGTTTCCATTTATTTTTTTACAGGAATTGTCATGTATATCCAGGTATATCCAGCCCTCCAACAGTTACAGGTGATATAAAATTACTGCATTATAAGTTGGTATGATAACTTTGTATAGGGACTTTTGCAACAATGGGTTGATGCCATGTAGACATAACTACGGATTATGTGTCAATTTTGATGTGTAGAGGCACATCACACACCCGGAGAAAGCGACGACATCGTAGGAGATTCTGAGGATGAGGCCACAAAGAACTTTAAGGGGATGGTATGTACAAAAAAACCCTGTCTGTTAAGAAGGGAATGATTACTCTGCTTAGGTCTGACCAGTAGTGGTCGCCAGAGACATGCATTGTGTATTGAATGGATGAAAAACGATATGTGTGTGTGTCCCTACCTTTTGATTGATGCTGAAAGATTATAATGTAGTGTGTTTGTGTTTGTGTTTCCCAGCTGTTTGTGAAGCGTTACTACAAGACCAAACACAACACCTATGTTCCAACTCTGCGTGAATTCTGTAAACCTTGGATGGTCAGGCCTAACTTGCTCTCCCCCGGCTGATGGACGAGATGAAGTAGATGAAGTAGCATGTTCACTGTTGTGTGTGTGATGTCACTTTAAATTATGTTTACGCCTTTTTACTACAAGCTACACGATCATGGAATGGGACGCATTTTAACTTGGCTTCTTACTTAAAAAAGTTAACCAAACTACATATGTATATATCAATAAAATTATGCTATAATGTATTTCAACCAGAGCTCTTAAATGGATCGAATGTCCTTATGTAGATAGGAATACTGTACTATAATTTGATTTAATAAATACTTTTTGCAGTTGAAATCTAAACTACAATAAGTCTGTCTGGAATGTATTTTTAATAAGTGTTAATAACCTTGCTTGTTTCCCCTAATTGTGTATGGTTTGCTTTGTCGATATCCAACATTGATTTCCAACAGATTTCTGATTCATCCAACAAATATTTCAGCTGGAAAGATGTATTAAGTTGCTAATGTCTTACAACTGTAATATTACAATACTAGCATAACTATTAGCACAACTCGATTTAAACTCCTGTGTTAAGTGATGATGGAACATGAGCCTGACATTGCCAGATGTCAGGCTGTCAGTTTGAACATTAGTCTGGAACCTCAGTTCATTTTGCATTTCCAAGTCAACAGCCGCAGACTGAAATGCCTCTGAACGCAATTGGTAAGACCGATCACCAATCCAAGCAATTAAACGCACGACACATCAGGGGCAGCCTTTGGTTGTTTTATAAGACAACCAAGATGATTTTCTGCTCGTATAAGGTGCTCCTCTGTACAGTCATCACAATGAACCCGCCCAATATTAGATCAACAGTTGTGATTTGCCCGACCCAGGACAGGTCCGCTAGGAGGGTGTGGGGGGTCAGATACATAAGCCAGAGCAAATACAAAATTAGCTGGCAGATGGGTTTGGTTCCCAGGCTAACACATAAATGAAATGGCTTCCACAATGTTTCCACCAGTTTGTTTTTATTCTTCTGATGCTTTGTAAATAAGGCACAACGATCACTCCCACTTCATAAACACGTTTTCCCCTATTGTATCGTACAAGATCAAATCTCTTTAAAGACCATGACAGATCTAGACACGCATCTATACTCGCTGACCTTTTACATCATAGGGAAAAAAACAACTTAAATCAATGAATGGAATTCATAAATGGACACATTTGTGGACACACGCTATTTTAAGTGTGTGAGCCGGTTGCATTGGCTGGTTTACAGCCGACAGTTCATCCCCCCGGTGACGGTGATGGTCTCCCCGGTGATGTACGACGCGTCTTTAGAGCACAGAAATGCGATCACACCGCCGATTTCCTCAGGCTCGCCGACTCTGGAGGAAAAAAGGGTAAGATCAGGTAAACCTGATCCCCAATTCCCACACTCCCCAATTCCCACACTTCCCCTCATTAAAACCCATAAAAACATGAAACACTTTTTAACACAATTTAACATCGCCCCCATACATATCACTTATGAACCCTAAGGAAAATGCATACTGATAATTTATGAGAACGTGAGAAAAGGTGACCTAATGATGGTATCAAATCAGCAGCGTTCAGCCAATCTTTCCAAACCCATGGGGAAAATGGCGTTGTTGAAAGTTCACCTTTTGATACATGTCTGCTTCATGAACTCTTCAGCGACGTCCTCGTTCTTCCATAGCTGGGGAGGAATAGATTCCCAATGAGACGCATAAGTTTAATATCATAAATAATAATATCATTAAAAAGGTATGTTTGGGTTGACCCAAACATAAACCAACTCATTTTGTTTTACTTCATGATAATGTTTTTACAAGACTTATACACACACTCACACAAACTGCGATGTGGATCATACTCACCATACTACTAAACTGAGTCTTGATAACTCCAGGGGCCACACAGTTGACCCTGATGTTGCTCTGAGCCAGCTCAGGGGCCAGGGCCCTAGTCAAGCCCAGCAACGCTGTCTTACTCACGCTGTAAGGACCCAAGGCCTGTGGGAAGCCAACCAGTGTGTTTATACGTTTGAATATGAAATATCAGTGATATAAGTACAGTGTAATAAGAGTGATGCTGAATGGGAATACCAAGTGGTCATGTGTTAGACATTATTTTATTTTAATGTACTGTATGGCTCTTGAAAGATGACACCAGTCTACAGCAACGACATCAAAGCCCGCTTACCGGCATCGGTTGGTACCCAGCCACCGACGACACAAACACAACGCTTCCCCCTCTGGCGGGAAAACAAACAAAACCAAACCAAGAATGATGCGTCACTGATGGCGTCAGGGGTTGTATCATTGAAAAAGGTTTCAAAAGTTGTGATATTTTCTTATTCTCATACACACCCTCTTTTCTCAATGTGTGGCACCACAAGCTTGGTCATTAGAAACGCTGACTTTACATTCACATCCAGGATCTATGCAAAGGAGGGATAGAGAGAAGGAAGTCAAAGTCTGCCATGGCGAGGAAGCGACTACATCAAACCAACAGTAAACACACAAGATAGACACTTTCTTCAGTTGTGTCGTCTTTCCGACATTTTTTGGCGTCAATTCCGCTTTAAAAAACCCTCACACTCAAACCAAACGTATAGCTTGAATATTATTCAGCAATTTATTCTGTGAACCCTATGAACAAGAGACTTGTTCAACAATCAAGTGGAACACTTTCTTAAAATAAATTCTCCTCAGCCCACTTATGCAGTGAGAAGGTAGGTTGAACTCATGTGCACCAGGCAGACACACGTCTAAGCATCGGTATTAGCATGGCGGAATCATCATCGGAGAGCACAATTACAGACATGTTGGGGGCGGGGAACACACCGGGCTTTCTGGAAGGGGAGGACCTCTGCTCTAACCACTAGGCTATGATAGGATCTACAAGTCATGGGCTCACGAACCGATATATACACAATGTACAGATAATTGTTTTCTTTAAGTTAATCAACTGTTTTTAACTCTCATTATAATGTGAAAAACTCATTTTTGTATAAAATAAATACGAAAATCTCACCTTGTCCCAAACCGCTTCTGTGGAGTCCATGATATTCCCGAAGAAAGGGTTGACTGCTGCGTTGGACACTAGGATATCTATACCCCCACATTGGTCCAGTGTCTGTCCAGCAGATAGAGAACAGACGGACAGATGTTAACAGAGCATGGTCACTCCAAGCACAGACCCCCCCCCCCCCCCCCCCCACAGTTGTCCAGCTTCATTTTCAACCAAATAATTTTTGGTTGAAAATGTGTCCCCAATGACACCCCCACTTGCGATAACAAGACACATGGGATGGGACCGTTTTTCCAAAAAATGGGAGAACTTGCCATTTGGACCAGTTTTTCTCGATCTTGGCCCTTGCCCACGTTGCAGGTGGTGCCGGTCACCTTGATGTCCTGGCCCTGCAGCGTTGCCACGGCCCGGTCCACGTTGGCCTGGCGCCGGCTGCTCACCACCACGTGGGCCCCCCTCCGGCCCAGCGCCTCCGCCGCAGCGAGACCAATCCTACCAGGGGGCCGGAACACAGGGACAGGCGGGAGTTGGACCAAATAATCCATTTGGTTAAGCTTACCATCTTTGAGGTAATGGATGAGGATGCCTCAGCAGCATCCAGTAACACACTCAGAATGCGTTGCTGATTTTGACACTAACATATGAAACCTCACTAGACACACTGGGTGGCCATAGGGCTAACTTGCTTTCTTACCCATCTGTAGAGGCGGTCACTATGGCAACCTTTCCAGCAAGGCAGCTTTGAGACATGTTGCGTTTACCTTGGACCAGATTTGCCGAAATGCCCCTTAAAACAGTCCTCCACATAACCTGCGGACGGAGAACGGCAATGGGCCACGCGTTAAGGATGTAGGTCAAAGGGCGAGGCGGTTACTAGAGTAAATAAGACACAGAAGGAGCCATATACGCCACGTTGGCTGCATGTAGGCAGGGTCGGTTTTGAGGGGCAGCAGACAGCCAGTGCAAAGGCACACGGCAAAACCAATAACTAGCACAAATAAACTCAAACGAGCGTAGGCATGATCAAATGTGGGTCAAAAACGTTCCTCTGTGAATGAATGGAAGGTTAGCGGTGTAGGTTGTGCATAACAACCTACTATCTTTCTAGGTAAGCTAGAATTGGACCATAGTTCAATAACAGGTTTTTTCAGCCAATGAGTTACGAGGCGGAACCTGGCTTCTTATTCACCATCGCCTTATAAGATTATTCAGTCACAAATCAGACCGTTTTTTTTTGTATAAAATAAGCATTTTACACTTGCTTATTTGCTTTTACCGAAGTCTGATTTTAAAAACGTCTCATTAATTGCACTATAGAGTATAAGACATAGTCAAACAGACTAATAACCTGAATTATGATAATTTCTATTTTTGCTTCATTATCAGTCTCGTCACTGAATTAACATCTTTATTTCAATGTCTTAGTCTAGGACAGTGTTTGCACTTCACATCTATCTGTCCTAATCTCAGGACACTTGTTTAGAAAAGCAAAACTAATTCTAACATGATCCTCTACAAGAGATAAGAAACGAACATCTTATAACGAACTACGATCAATCCATTGTGACATGTTGACCTTACCTTGTGCAAAAAAGATGACTAGACTTAAAATAGAAATAAGTACATGCAGACTGCGGATGTCAGGCACTAGAATTAAATGATTCTTATTAAACTTCCATGAAGTCTTGACAGGTCACCAACCATGCCCACAACCACAACCCGACGTGACGATGACGTACATGTGTTATTTTCCGGTCACGGTGGGGCTCCTTTTTTTAATTTTCAAAATAAAAGCCATTAACCGTAGAAACATCTCCACGATTTCCCAATTACAAAATGCAATGCAATTCAAAATAGAAAATAAGCGCAAGAATGTTTAGTTTTATAAGCAAAAAATATCAATCGTGTTTACCATAAACGTGACACTAGTCATGGGTCAGGGATGAAAACGGTTTATCATGACACTGGTATATTTCTTCCGCCAAAGGGGGGCGCGCGCCGCCACGATGACGTGATGCTGAAAATGCTCCCAGATTTTGACCATTGAAACAAAAGTGATTTTGCATATCTCGGGCTGCCCGTGAGAGTGAAGTTTGAATATCTTCGACGTAAAGGGTAAACACGCAATCTATCTAACGCTTATTTATTAATATGCTGCGTTTTTGTCAAGCCATAAATTCATAAATATGCTTATCTAACGCTGCCATTGCCTTTGAAAAATTCTTGCAGTGTACGGAGTGGACGGCTTAAAGATAGCTTTTTGTAGCTCCTATGGAGTGGGCCGCGGTTACGTTACACAGTTGTTATTAATGGTATTTATTTAGTTTTCTAATGACTGTGAGGAAAACAGCTATGCTTCGACATTGGCGACAGCAGGGAGCGAACGTGTATCTTCACGTTACAGTGTGTGATTTGAAATCCAAGCTAAGTGATAGCATTGGTGTGGGGTACTGTGGTCGCTGGGCGTGGAAACACTAGACAGCTGCTGATGCCTGCCTACTCTCCCATTTTCATATTTAAACCAATATCCAGCCTTACACGAGTGCGACTCGGTGTTATCATCATCCAGGATTGACTGTGCGACCTATCTTTCCAACTGATGGTAGGAATCTCTTACGACGACTACAGCAGCGGGGATTGGCTTTCCTGTAGGAGACCGGGTGGCAATGCATTCAGCGGAGACCCAGCTGTGCAACAGCAGCAAGTTTCTCCACTGGCCGATGCATTCGTGATGTTCGGCGGTGAGAGACAACGAATCTTCAACTAGATGGATGACCCCGACCGACCCAAGCTTTAATGGACGGAGCCCGCAAATATTAGACGATTCATAGCATTGTCTTAAAAGACATAACAAGAATGTCTCTCTCGGTGAGTACATCGATTGTCTTTGTTTTTTGAGTACTTTGTTCTTTATTTCTCATTTTGGTACACGTCAGACGCTACACGTCTGATGTGTTCATCTGATCAACTCGTACCCATCCCGCTCATAAACGTTAGGCACGTGTGGTGGTGGTGTAGGTTTATTTTATTTAAATTATTGAATAACTTATCTATTCTCCTGAGGTATTGCTTTCAGATGAGCGCTTGCCATTTACCCACTCGAACGGGTCCCACATGGCGCAATGAATCCTGGCTGTCCCCTGGGGCGGGGGGCGGGGGGGGGGGGGGGGGGGGGGGGGGGATTGGCTCAGAGAATGGAAGCGGGGGCTTGACTCGGGCAGCACAGTGTTCGCAATTAAAGCCCAAACAACAAGGGACAGATGTGGCCCGGCCACCCCTCCCCCCTCTGTTCGCTCCTCTCATTACCATTAAGTCCACTAGTCCATTCGGTCATTGATCCCCCTCTTCTCCCCCACTCTCTTTTTTTATTACCCCCATTAACGGCATCAATGTAAATTGAGGTTTACAGTTACCCCCCTCTCCCATCCTCCTCTAATTTTATGTGCATGTTTATCCTTATCTATGGCATGCTTTTGTTACCCCCCCCCCCCCCCCCCCCCACACACACACACACACACTCTGACACACACACACACACACACACACACACACACACACACACACACACACACACACACACACACACACACACACACGACACACACACTGGTCCCCTTATCCCCAAAAAAATCTATTCACTTTTTCCTCATCTTACTTGGGGTGGTAGTGTAAATGCACTTCCTTGTTTACTGCACAGAGGAGCGATCCACTAGCCAACGGGATTATGGCCTAGCCTGTCCTATTCAAGCCCACCCTGGACGGGGGTATGTGGGCGCCTCGTTGTTTCTCTGTGCTTGCGGGTCTGCATTTGACCCCGGTGTGCGCCGCTTGTCTCCCCCAGACGGTCCTGGCCAAGGCCCTGTACGACAACGCCGCGGAGAGCCCCGAGGAGCTGGCCTTCCGAAAGGGGGACATCCTGATGGTGCTGGAGCGGGAGCACAGCGGCAGCCCCGGCTGGTGGCTGTGCTCGCTGCACGGCCGGCAGGGCATCGCCCCGGCCAACCGCCTGCGGCTCCTCCACACCGCGGCCCCGCCCCCGATGCCGCCCCCGCCGGGCTCCGAGCCGGCCCGCCGTGGCCCCGGCGAGGACTCGGTCTACCTGTGCCCCCCCGGACCGGCGCTCTGTCGCACGCGTGTCAGCGCCAGCGCCGAGGACATTGACGGCATCTACCGCGCCCCCACTGGCGCCGGCGAGGGGCTCTACCAGAGCCCCGGCTCGGGGCCGGCGGCAACCCGGCCCGGGGAGCTCCGTCGGGAGGAGGGGGGCCGGCCCCGCTCCCACTCCAGCTCGGGCACCCGGCCGCGGCCGGACTGGGACATCGGGGTGGCCGGGCGCCCCCGCTCGCCCTCCCTAAGGGGACGGGGCAGCGAGGCCGGGACGCTCTACCAGATTCCCCCCACGCCCTCGGGACCGCAGCACCCCAGGCAGCAGGCGGGGGTCCCGCCGGGCCCGGAGGCCGTGTACCTGTCCCCCAGCGGGTGCCACCGGGCGGCCGAGGACCCCCAGGACAGCACCTACCTGCTGCCCAGGGAGTCTGGGACGGACTGTTACGGGACGCCGAGGGGCACGCCGCTGGGCGAGGACGACGTGTACCAGACCCCCACAGGGGGCGCCGCTCAGGCCGCTCCCGTCCTCTGCAACGGCACCTCCTCCGTCCCCCAGGAGACCCCCGCCGTGTTCCAGAGCCCCACGGCCGCCGGCGCCCATAGGAACGCCGTCCCGCCCTCCCCTCTGGCGGCCCACCAAAAGCAGGCGTCCTCGCCCGGCCCCAAGGCCAAGGGCGCTCCCCCCAACCCGGCCGTGGCCCGCGGCAAGGCCAGCCCCGCCGCCCACCACCGGGGCTCCCCCATGCTGATCCGGGCCAGCCAGGGCCGAGTCCCCGGGTCGCCCAACTTTGCCCGTAAGCCGCCTCCCCCGGCGCCGCCCATCAGAGGGGTCACCAGGAAAGACGTTCCAGTGACGCCGGCCACCGCTGCGCCGCCCGCCTCTCCCGCCGGGCCAGAGGCCAAGCCGGCGACCAAGCGCTTCTCCAGGGAGGGAGCGCCGAGCGGCCACAAGGAGCGCACGGGCCTGGAGAGCAAAAACAACGCTCACAACAAAAAGACAGAGGCCCAGGATCACGAGGATCCCGTGGATGAGCAGGTAAGGCTTCACGGTGACCCGACAGTTTGAAAGCCCCTTTCCCCGTAACAACGTCACTAGCGCGACTAGCCTCTATTCAGGCTCGTTGGGCTGGAGCCGGTCCCATTATTGTACTGCTGTTGTTCCATGGCTGGCACCAGGGTACTGGATGCAGACCAGCAATTTGCTTATTGCGCAAATAAGGCTGTGATGTGCCCAACGCGCGATTTCTGAACGAGGCGCCCATGATGCCCATTTGGGTCATGTTGCATGCATGCATGGGCTCAGCTTGAAGGTCATGTGTTTAATGAACTCTGGGCATATCTGACCCAGGAGAGGGGGTTGCTCTGTTCTGTTAGTTAGTTTCCATGGTTTCAGCCAGATGCATGCAGCCTCCCACTTGGCTCTACCCATGCCATATGTTCTTCCTGTTACTGGGATCATTAGTACACTTGTCAATGGGAAATCCATTTTGCACAACATACACGACGACACAGTTATTATTGCCTCAGTTGACTTCCCTCCCCCACAAACCCCTTTCACAGTCTCTCAATTCACAAAGATGTTGCACACAAGAGTCTTCGTGTGACATTCATTCGTAGCAATAGCACTGAGGAAATGTTGTAGTCAATAACAATGGTGACGTCGCAGAACAGCACGGCACTCCAATCTCATTCAGTGTGAGAATGAGAGAAGCTGGAGGACTGTGTGTGGTGTATATAGAAGGCCCTAGTGGGTATGTGACCTTGAGAAGGCACTTGTGTTGTAGCTTCCCACATCCCAGCCTTGTCTGTGGTAGTACATAACGCAAGCCAAGCGCCGAAATAAAATCCATCTTAATTTAATCCTTTTAAATGTTCTGGCTTCCACGGAATTAAATGTGATGACGAAGATAAGCTGAAGCTGGCGATGCATTTTTTGGCACCAGCAAGATAAACCAGTGTCAAAATGACAATGAGTGTGTGTGTGTGTGTCTGTGTGTGTGTGTGTGTGTCTGCAGGTGTACGACACCCCGCCCCGCGGCCGGTGGCAGCGTCCCGTGCCGTCTTCCCTCGGGGGGCACGACGTCAACGACGAGGACGAGGACGACGGCATCTACAACATGCCCCGTGCCCTCCCCCACCCGACCGACCCCCTGTCCGAGGTAAAAGCCCTGCTCTCATCGCTGCGGCTCCACCGTCCCCCACTTCCCAGTCCCTGACTGTGTCCGTATTGCCCCCAACGACGATGCCATGCGTAAAGCCAAAGCCAAAGTCAAGTCATCTTAAGAATTCCAATGCAAAGCTGATAAAGACGCCGGAAGGCTTAAAATAAGCACTGGGAGTGGAACGGGACACCGACGGCGTTGGTGACAGTTGCCGGGTTTTTGGACGCAGGGAAACCGGCGTTCCGCGTTCTCGCAGTGCCTCCGACGACCAGGTGTAGCGGGTCGAGTGCATCGGCGCCAGAGAGCGATCGAATGACGCACCAGCCTTTCTTCCCACATTCCACCCCCAGGCTCCCCCCTCCTCCCCTCCTCCTCTCCTCCTCCCTCCGAGGCAAGGCTGCACCTGTCTCAGGCTGCCAGGGGAGCCAGTCTGTCTGGTCAGGCCACTGTCATGACTGCTGCTATGTTCTCTGCTTCCCCCCCCCCCCCCCCGGTCCTCCACTGTTGCGCGAGCTTGTCAAAAGTGAGAGAGAAAGGCAAGGCCATGTAGAAGATAAGATGTGATATATTAACCCCAGGCTGAATCGAATCAGGCATGTAACCAGCTCGTCCTCACTGGTGCTGACTACCCCCGGGAAAACACGAAGAGCCTGACTCGCTTGGAACCAATGCATCTATGTTGTATCAGACTGTGTGGCAATCCGTAGATAGTGTTGTCATTTTTCCACATTATTATGCATTGTTGTCTGCTGGCCTTGTCATGACATGTTTGTTTTAATGAGTGTATATGCACGCAACTTGAGTAGTTGGTTTCGATGTCGGGAATCTCTGGTTGCCACCGAGAGCATGAGTTCTGCATGTTGTGCTGTCAACAGTCAGCGCTGTAGCTTGACCTGGCATAATGTAAACCCGGTGGCCCCAGTGTGTGTCCCACGTGCCGTTAACCACGTCCCCTCTGTCTCAGGTCTACGACGTCCCCACCATCACCCTGAACGCCTCCACCACGGACCCCCATCTGGCCGGCTCGGCCTGCACCACGCTGGAGGCGGTCGACGACGTGTACAGCGTGCCCACCCTCCCCGGCGTGCCCGGCCCGGCCGAGTCCTGCGGCGGCCTGTCCGCGGAGAAGGGCGGCGGCGACGCCTCCCAGACGGACTGTGGCATCTACGACATGCCGGCTCTCACCGTGGACGGCCTCCCGCACTCCTCGTCCTCTTCCTCCTCCGCCTCCACCCGCCGCCTCTCCATCTCCAGCAACGGCTCGGGCGACGTCCAGTGGCGCGCCTCGCTCTCGGGCCTCGTCCAATCGGTCCTCGCCGCCACCGCGTGCCCCGCCTCCGCGCCGCCCTCCCGGGACCTGGCCGCCTCGCTGGGCGAGATCCTGTCCAACTGGAAGGTCAGCCACCCCGCCGACCCGCCCCTTCAGCTGGCGTGGGCCCGCCTCTCGGAGCTGCTGCCCGCCCTGTCGGCCGCCGGCAGCGCCCCCCCCGCCGACGGGCTGCTCTCATTGGTCCAGCGGGCGCTAGAGGACAGCCTGCTGCTGCTGCAGACGCAGGGCCGGCCCCGGCTGCCCTCCCAGGACTCGCTGTCCCGCCGGCCGCTGCCCGCCCTCCCGGTCGCCGCCGCTGATGGCGGGAAGTCCTCCGGGGGAGGAGGAGGAGGAGGAGGAGGAGGAGGGGGGGGGATGGGCTCGCGCAAGGGCAGCTGGATCCAGGAGCGGCCGCTGCCCCCGACGCCTCAGCCGGCGTTCCCGCTGCCCGCCGCCCCGGGCCCCGTCACCCTCACCCTGGGGTGCTGCGACGACGAGGACGACCCCAGCAACGAGTACGCTGGGATCGGGCTGACGCCCGCAGCGGCGCCCCTGCCCACCGGGGACAGCGTGGGCTACGTCAAGCTGCAGGTTCGTCGCCGCTCAACTCTCTCTCTGTCTGGTTGTTGTACTTAGTCGGCTCCGCACCAAACAATTGCACCTCTGCCAGCTACCGGCTGTTGATATTGCGTTTCCGTCTTCCGCCGGGGGCTTGAAGTGGCCTCTCTCTTTCAAGCCGATCGTTATCCGCGCAGCCTGCTAGCTCCCCGTGCACTTCCTGCCTTTTGCCTTGCTGTCCTCCTGCTGCTGTTTTTATGTTTGCCTATTTTTATCCTGAACACATCCGTTGTGTGTGTGTGTGTGTGTGTGTGTGTGTGTGTGTGTGTCAAGTCCCTAACCCAGCCTCTCCTCTCCCCTCCAGGGGAAACCGGTGCCTCCACCTCCTGAGACACCGACGGAGAACGGGCTGACAATCACAGCAGATACTCGGGTAGGCCTACTTACCTTAGCCTTTCTCCAACCGCTTTAGGTTTCCCTCCCTATTTTAAATTCTTTAAGATGAACACCCTGTGATAGCTGGTCTCTAGGGATTAGCCAATCGTGTAGAGTTGGTCAATGGTTGTCTATGGTAAAACCGAGCGGGACTTCCTCTTGTTGTGTGTACAAGCAGGACATGCAGTCCGGGTTTCTATTCCAGAGGCAGCTCGTAGTAAACGCTACATGACATTATCTTTGTTTATGTAACGTTGAACACCAACAGCAGCTCTGATTTCACTAGGTTCCCATCACACAGTTCTTTCCTCTTGTAAAAGACTTGTGCACTCTTAACACTGCAGACACGGACTCACTGTCACAACCCCTGCACAGATAGGGCATTGATTCCACGTTTGTGTGTGTGTGTGTGTTGTTTACTGATGGGCAGTCGGTCATTACAGCGGCTCCCACAGCAGTTTGTACCCCTGCACCGGACTGAACCGGTCAGAATGTGAAGCCACACTAACGCTTCACCGCTTAATCCTCTGAGATCTGGCGGCTGATCCAAATCCTCTCTGACCTCCGTGGTCGTTTCCATCTTGATCCAAGCACGAAGGTCCTGCCTCGCCAGAAGGTCCTGAGTCAGGCCTCTCTTTTCATTTTGATTTGATACGGCGAACATTTCGGCAGGATCACTGAGCAAACTGAAAAAATCCACGTTCCGCACATTTGGACTAGTCGCGACCCAACGATAACAAATCAAAACGGCAGACAACAAACACGGTCTCTGTTTGCACACTCGTTCTCCTTCTGTCGCCCGAGGCTGTTGTCATCTGTTGACATTTGTTTGAATCGGGAACTGCGTGGTTCTCCATACCGAACAATGGCTTGTTTGTATACACACACGCACAAGAATACCCACGCTCACACTATAACTATGATCGAAAGCGGCCTATTTTACCATCAGGTGTAAAGTGTTGGGCTTAGTTGTTTGCGAGCCATCTAAAAAAATCGATCCACCCCCATGTAGGGTGGATGGATCCAACTCCATTCTAACGTGGGTAAAGTCCAGTCTAAATGGTATGAACAGAGGGGCCTATATCATGGTCTGGATTCCAACAGGCTGTTTATAGCGGTTTGACCGCGTGCTTCCTGCTAAATCTCCCCATGTTGTTTTCCTCAACCTCCATTGTCCCGGGGTTCCACTCGTAGGCTGCTCCACAAGACGCTCAAGTGGCCACGGCATTGTCTTAGGGAACGAGGAAACAGTCAGTGTATCCCCGCACAAAGTGCTTTAGCCGTTTGCTGATTACGTAATCCTACACCTTCAGCTTGAGCCTTTTGATTAGAGCCCAGCAACTCTCTCGGAGCGAACCCCCTGTCATGCTGGCTGTTGCTAGTCTTTTAAGTATGTTCTTTTGAGTAAGGATCCCGACTCGTCCCCTCTCCCCCAGGTGACTCCGTCCCCGCCGCTGCCCGCCTCCCTGTCCCTGGAGGACTCGGAGCTGCTCTCCTTCTACTCCTCCCAGAGCCTGGCCCACCTGTCCTGCCTGGCGGACTCCATCGACGGGTTGTTCGGCAGCGTGCAGGGCAGCCAGCCGCCGCGCGTCTTCGTGGCGCGCGGCAAGAGCCTCATCGTCACCGCCCACAAGCTGGTGTTCATCGGCGACACGCTGTCCCGCCTGCTGTCCTCGCCCGACCTCAGGGCCAAGGTGTGTGTGTGTGTGTGTGTGTGTGTGTGTGTGTGTGTGTGTGTGTGTGTCCAAATTCCTATTTACATAAGGTATAGCTGTAATTTATCCTATTTACACACGGTATGCCCATAACGGTATTAAAGAAAAGTGGTTCCTACATTAAACTAGTTTCCAGAGGGACGATCTCTTGCTCTCTTATTCCCCCATGAACCTATAATTGTCTCCGCTTCGCTCTCGCGCTCTCAAAAAATAATGTCATGTTTTTATTTTTTATTTAGGTCACCACTTCGAGCGGTCGGCTGTGCCAGTCCCTCAAGACGGTCGTCGTGGCAACCAAGGGCGCGGCGCAGAACTACCCGTCGGTGGCGGCCACGCAGGAGATGGTGGACCGCGTGGCCGAGCTGTCCCAGCAGGCCGCGGGGTTCTCGGGTCTGCTCCAGCGCCTGGCCGAGATCTCCTGATCTTCGCTATCGCCGCCACGTTTACACTACACCTGTGGGTGTTTTTTTTTTTCTCATCGGTCATGAAAAGTTTTTTGTGTTTTTACGGCCATTTTTTTTGGGGTGGGCGGGGTTAAAATGGAGGTCAAGAGTTGAAGCGAACAGAGTCAAATCGTCAAGCACGCTGCATCTGCACCCAAGCTGGATCTTTTTTTTTATTTTTTAAGTGTGTTCAGTTTTGTTGTGTGTGTGTTTGTGTGTGTTGCCTTGCCCGTTTGTGTTTTTTTTTTTTTTTTTAATACCTGACCGGTTTGTGTGTGTGTGTGTCTTTGCGTGTTGATAACTTATTGTTTTATTATATATATATTTGACACCTCACTGTCAAGTTGAGCTGCTTTGCTTTCTGCAGTGCTTTGTATTTGACCTTTTTTGCTGTTTATTATCTAGGTAATTCCCTCCGCCATATTTAGCATTTCCTTTGATGTTTGACCCGCTTCACTTTAAGCTTTTAATTTTTAGCTGTTCAACTTCATTTTCCCCATCCAACAACGCAAAACTATTTTTTCCAGTTGGCTAGCAACCCTCTCTGTTACATACTGCCATATACCCATCCCTTTGGTGAAAATTTGGAGCACCCATATCATGCAGTACACAGCCTACACACTATGAAAAGAAAATGATATGCAGAGATTGGTAGGAAAGGGGAAGAGCAATGAACCCTTTAGCAGGGTGCGGTGTTATAGGGAGCTGTTTTGGTTCCCAAGGCATTCCATGGGTGGAGGTTCACAAACCAGTTGGCCCGGTTTACCTATCCCAACCTGTCGCGTTGATGTTCACGGGTCTCCCATGTCTTGCTTTTTGTCGTTTTCCCTCCCGTCTCTCATGCTGTTACTTGGGTTGATTTGGATTCCTTGCTGGCATCGCTAGCCTTCCCATGTGTCCTTTTTCAGTCCTTTGTATATAGTTGCCGAACCGGAAAGAGGGACAGGGAAAACATATTATATCTGAACTAAAGAGAAGTATTTTTATGCGGATATACACATATACAGACAGTTCTGCGAGATGGCTTGGTGTTTTGGCGCCTGCATCGAGACACCCATGTTTATGTGTAATACACCTGTTTCCCATCTGTCACTTCTCCAGGTTCCATTTTTACACTGCTCCAGTCGCCAGCCGTAATATGGGTCACAGTCTACCAGAATAGTGTGCAACTGTTGTGGAATATGAAATTGACCCACAATAGATATCGTTATTTTATTTTTTTCAGAGACTGGTTTTGTTCAACACTACATGTTTAAATTTCCCCCAATTACGTTTTTTTAGCGCCCATTAAGAACCTTTTTTTTGCCTTAGAGTGCCACCTAGTGGGGATTGCAGTGTTATTTGCTAATGCCGGTGGCAATAGGTCCAAAATGTATAATAAGCATCGCCCATAAATGGTCCAATATATATTTATTGTCAAATTTGTACTTCATTTACTTTCGGATTTGCATGGCTTTAATTTTATACGTATGCACATTTTGGCGTATGCACAACCAGGGATGATTTTACTCGGTGAATTTAATCGTTTTATTTTCTTTTCTTTTTTAAGAACTTTTACTTGTGAAACAATGGTTCTTTTTTCCTTTTGTACGAAACTGTTTTTTACACTAAGAACTCCGTTTGAGTCGGCCTTTTTTTCTGCAAGATTTGAAGCAAATCTTCTGTCCAAGGTTTATCTACATTATGGAACACTACATGTAATGCCTGTATTGTATTTCCCATGTAAAAGCACAAATACATGCTTCGTTCAAAAGAAAACATTTTTTGTTTTTCGTGTCTGTCTCTAGGTTTGTTCTATTCAGTAAAACGTTCAGAATAAATAATTGTCTGAAGGGGGGGGGCTTTTGTTTAATATTGCAGTTGAGAAAACTACTATCCGATTATTCAACATTTTAACACTACATCAAATGTACAGTAAGTATTTAGTTGCATGTTTTTGCACTGTTAAATCTATTTCCGGAAATTGCCGAAGTCCGGGGCTCCGGTGGAAGCCGAGGCTTGTTGGGAGTTTAGACGAGCGGAGGCAGCAAAATGGCGGATGAAGATATTACGCTTGATGGAAAACCTCTACATTCGCTCCGAGTTGCGGACCTTAAAGCTGCTCTTGAGCAAAGAAAACTCCCTAAAAGTGGACCGAAAAATGCACTGATAAAGCGCCTTAAAGGGGTACGTTGTGTTTCTATGTGGGGACGTATGTCGAGTCCGTACAAGTTTAGCAGGAGGGGAGAGATCGGGATTGACGTTAAAGGCCGTAACGTTGTGTAGATCCCGGAGCGGGAATACAGATATTGGCTATTGCGCACAACTCTAAAACTAGATAAATAGTTGTCGCTTTTTTTATTCGCCGTTGTATTTATTCGGAGTTGCTTGTACTCCCTCAAATGTGTGCACATTGTTGCACTGAGTTGAACTATGCACCTGTCAAGTCGAGGCCTAGCGTTTAGCGGCGTGCAGAGCCATCACACACTGTACTATACTGTAGTTCATAATCGGCCCGCCGCTCCGTGTGTCAGTATGGGGAGGGGGTGGGGAGTTGGGGATGGTAGTTGCGCGTCGACACTCGCCAATGTAAACAGTTAAAATGGCGATATATATAAATCCACCTTTACTGTAATCAAATGTTGACATTTGCCCAGGAAGTTTCTTGCATCCGTGTTAAGCCCCCTGGGTTTTGATAGGATCCACGGTAATTAATCAAAAACGAATGTATGTTTTGTGTACACTAATGACAACGTGCATGGGTTTCCTCGGGGATGTAGTTAGCCCCTGTGCTGCTCTAGTTATAAAGCATTTATGATTGTATCGTGGGAGAGAACCGTGCACCGTATTCGCACACTAGAGATCAGATCCAATTGAATGACATGAGCAACTGTTGCCAAAGCGACATTTGTTCGAAATCACCGTCCACTCTTAATGGGCGGGTTAACGGATATACCGAGGACATTTATTCGAGACGGACCAAGCTGGTATTCATGCACAAGCCATAAAGACCACAAATAAAATAATACTTAAAAAAGCAAATTGTCCTTTCCAATTCCATCAAAATGTGTTTGCCAACCCAAATAAAAGGGCAACTTGCGCCAAGTGTTCATGAAGTGAATTGCTTTTTCAGAATTCGATGAATATATCAATAGATCGATGTATTATTTGTAATGGTTTCTGGCCTCTTCTGCAGGCCCTGATGTTGGAGGACCTCCAGAGGTCCTCGGCCTCTCACTCTGGGCTGCAGCCCAACTCCCAGGTCAGATAAGTATTTATTTTAAATAATATACTTATTCATTACTATTACAGTTTGTATCTGTACTGTTAGGGTTTTTACTGTGTTTGGAGCTGTATTCTGACCTAAGCAGATACGCTTTTAATATGTAATTATATAATAAAGGATTATATAATGCTTTCCCATAACAAAAAACGTCACTTTTTGGGTTTTAAAAAGTTACACATATTATGAATGTATACTTAGCGTCCTCTTATTGGGATGGGACAAGGGTATTGACAAAAATGTACTTACCGTTTGAAATGTGCTCCCTCTACAGGCCAATTGCTCTCCTGTAATACAGCGTTCAAATGACACCATATTACTTATAACTTACCTTTAAAATGTAATCATGTTACCTGAAATCCCAAAGGGATTATTGCAATTATTGCACATTTCAGCTTTATAATATCACATCTAGATTACTATATTTTAGCGTTCCTGCCAAGCAATCTCTTTGGTAGAAAATGGAGTATAGCCTTGTTTGCCGAAATACACGAGGCCTCACATCTGTGTGTGTGTGTGTGTGGCAGAGAAGGGTTGTAACAAAAGCACGCCGTAGATCAGGTGCATACAGTTAGAGATGGAATGGTGGGCTGTAAAACCTCAATTGACTTTGGTGTGTGTGTGTGTGTCTGTGTGTACCAGATAGGGGAGGAGATGAGCCAGAACAGCTTCATTAAACAGTACCTGGCCACACAGCAGGAGCTCCTGCGCCAGAAGCTGGAGAGAGAGGCCCAGCACGCCGCCGAGACGGACGGTAACGTTCACACACACGTCTGTTCCTTTCTCCGCCTCCATGCAAAAATCACAGTTAAGCCTCAAGTTGACCTGCACGATTGAGTGAACCTGATTGTGTTAACACTAGGGGTGTAACGGTACACAAAAGTCACGGTTCGGTACGTACCTCGGTTTTCAAGTCACGGTACGGTACGGTTCATAGTTAAGGGGAAAATTTAAAAAAACTGCTTATTTGTCAACAACGGAGAATGGCCTTAGATCAGCAGCAATGAAAACACCAATAAACTTGGTTATGGCATCTGCATTTCTGAATTCCCAGACAGCGGTTGTTGAAATAGTGTTGAGCTGGGTTTGCACAGCTCGTTTTTTTTTCCACAGCAACGGTGATTGTAACACGGTGATTTAGACATCTTACTTGGGGAGGTCTACACAAGGCCTGCAGATGTTGGGGTTGGAAACATAACCACCATTACCGCTATACGATCATGCCCCTCTGGGCTTATATAGCTGTTTTTGAAAGCCCAGCTGGAGTTGTGTAAAGGTATATATATAACGTCTATAACATATATATAAAAAAAAACATTATTTCTTCAGTGCTTTTCAGCCTGCAGATATTTTGGTACCACCGTTTCTATCAGGACCCGGTTCCAAACTTGTCAAACCCTGAAAATCAATAAGCTCCAAGCTTATCGATGCTGCTATCGAGTCTAGCTATCTTATAACCTAAAGTTATATTTATTTCGAGAGACGAAAGTCATGTCTTTTAAATGAAATCACTGGTGCAGAAACATGCATTGATTGCCTGATAAAGATTTTGAATTCCATTTAATTGTCTGCTAACCGGCGTTAAAGTAAACAAAGAATAATCGAATGCCCTCGTTCGCTACATTTCTCATTGGGTCAATCGATTGCTTCATAGCAAGGCTGAATGGGCAAAGCGGTCAAAGGCGTAGCTACATTTCAGTGAGGTCAAAGATGAGGAGGAAATGGAATGGCAATCATGCTCCAGGTACTTACATTTTAAGAGGGGGGAACCCAACGGAAACTCTCAAGCACCTCAACGAAGCGCATCAGTTAAAAGTAAATGTAGCCCCTTTGCCCGTCTTCGACTCTGAACACCACCAACTCCGGCTGCCGTTGTTGGACAATCACCCTCCTCCACCCAAGGTATACTTTAGGCAAGCAGTTCATCTGGGTAATGAAAGCCCTGTACACCTCAACACTGTGTGTATCGAGCAAGAAAAGCTCCACCTGCGGTCAGATCCGTCCAGAACTGAAGGACTGCTTCACCGTTCAGGGAGGAGGCTCTCCGTTTGTGTCTGATTCAGCAGAAGGTTTGGACTGACCTCTCTGGGAGTGACCCGGAGGACAGCATCCAGAGTTTCCTGGAAGAGGTGACCACGATGGACGTCAGGTTCAAATCCAAGAATGACAGAGCTTTCGGCTGGGATCATTTGGAGAAGGCAGTCATAGCAGCCCATGCTACCAAAGCAGGAGAGATCCCACTGCCCCAACATCAAGGAAGGCCTTTACACAACTAAGGAAGCTCAGTATAGACCTCTGAAGGATAAGTCCCGCCTCCGAGGCTCCAGGGTCCCTCTGTCAAATGTCTATGGGAAATAACGTGGGGTTTTTGAATTACAAGTTTTGCATTACAAACTTTTTCCATCTAGTTTCGACCGGGTTTTTGGATTGTCGGTGCCGTTAAAGTAGTAAACGATTATTAATGCTACTTTAACGGCACCGACAATCCAAAAACCCAGTCTAAACTAGATGGAAAAACTATGATGATGATGGCACACTGATCCCAGAAGAAGAGATCCCTCCTCTTGGCAGTTACCGCGGTCCCCTCCAACTCGGCGTAAGACCGCCTTGGAGGAGCGAGAGCGACAGACTTTCCAGCCTGCCTAACCAAGAGATCCAGCTGTACAGAGGCCCGCCCTGGATCATCCCTGTGGCCGGAGACCCTGTCCTCTGGTGGTGGGGAAAAGAGAGACACCCTGCCCCTGCTAGCTGAACCCTCTCACAGCTACCGTTGTGTTCAATCATCCTCTGCCCCTGCCGAGAGGAGGGGACCCCTTCGGCCAGGAGAGAGCCTGGAACACGCCTGGCATGGCAGACATGCACAACTGTCAAGAGCTCTAGTATATTTTTATTTTTTATTATGTAAAGCATATTATTATCATTTTTATTATTATTTATTTGATTTATATATAATTTATTTTCTTTAACGTTGGAAAAAAATGTGTTGGACATTTATTGCTTTTGATATATTTTCTCATAGTTATGTTTGTTTAAATGTTTATTGAATTTAATTCAGTTGATACATCAAAGTTAATCCACGGAATCACATTTAAACAATACAATAAATACCAGTTCTGTTGAACTGATCTGTTGAGTTATGAATTTACTGATGTCTCGTCTTTCCAATTTATAACAGAAAATGATTGATAGTGGTATCGATAACAGCTGGGAGTGTTAGGCAGTAAGGAAAAAGCTATCTATATCATGAAAATGTAAGAATCACCATCCTTAATCAATATATAATATATGATACATAATCATATTTTATTTTAGAAGTTTTCCTCTTGTTATACATGTCAATCAATTCACTAAATTGATTGACATGTTACATATAAATTGATTGACATGAGATTCACTAAATATATTGCGTGAACCTATACATCATATGATAGCCTAGTGGTTAGAGCAGGGGCCTTTCACTCCATGATCACCTGGTTCGATCCCCACCCCCAACATGTCTAAGTGTGCTTTCTGATGATGATTCTGCCATGCTAATACCGATGCTCCAGGTTAGACGTGTGTCTGCCTGGTGCACGTGAGTTCAACCTACCTTCTCACTGTACAAGTGGGCTGAGGAGAAGCACTCTTTTGCAGACCATTACATTATTTTAAAAACAGCTCAAATAGGATCTCTTTAAGATTGCTTCATTTGAAATAAACGTATCTAGGTCATGCATTTATTGTGTGTGTATTTTTTTAACACAATTTTCCTTGTCTGTCTCTCCCTGTCTGTCTCGCCCTGTTTGTCTCTCCCTAACAGAGAGCTCCGCAGCAGAGGAAAAGGAGGAGCCCTCTGAAGGAAATGACGCACTGGACACGGTTGGTCATCTTAATAAAGTAAAAGACTTAAACATGTGGAAGTAGTAGGCAAAGCTAGGAAAACCCTCATAATGTGGGTGCACAGTGGGGCTAAATGTAACCCCTCTTTGCCTTATGAGGTTACAGGTAATTTTGGGTTTCGGTTTCAATTCGAAGTTGGACCAGTTACCAGGATTCTAGGTTAACGCTCATGGAGCCCAGGATGGAACATCAACACTGACCACACTCACACAAAACGTAGTTTCAGAACTGTATTGTTAACAACAATTTTCAACATGGAAAATAATAAAACATGGAACAACATGGAAAATAATAAAACATGGAACAACATGGAAAATAATAAAATGCGCGCAAAATAAAATAGAAATATAAAGAAATGTCTTTATGGTCTTCTCTTCCTTGATATGAGCTCAGTTTATATCGTTGGGGCCCTTTGATCTTTGTGTTTCCTACCACACCGCAGGTTTGGGAGGTAGTTCAGTTGACTCTGTTCCTTGGTTCCGGCTCGCCATCTGGTTATCTCCAGCGGATGTCTGGAAGCCGCCTGGTGGCTATCCAGTGCTGGTCTCCTATCTATCGTTGACTACCGGTGTCGCTGATGTCCCCTCGACGTTGAGCGTCACCAATTTAAATCCTTCACAAAAACCTGACCTGTAGGACAGGCCACATTCATACATCTCAGTAAATTACAACAGGCCATTGTTTCAGTTAAAATAAATAATAACATGAATATGACCTATATATTAATTTAAATCAATTAACAAAAATTTATTATCCACATAGGTCTCACTTTACCAGTGAATGAAATAAAAACTCAAATAACTCAAAATAGCCTTTTAGCATCAATTGTCCGAATTAAATAATAATTGTCCGAATTAAATAATGAATCCCCCTTTTTCTCTCCTTCCATACAATGCACACAATAGCTTAACATTTAGAATTACCCCACGGTGTTAGCAGTTAACTCGTGCGTTAGCTCGAGTTCAATGCTAATTCGCCTTGGTCGCTACACCAGCGGCTAACGCACATGGTTTCAATTTAGCAGTTAGCGACAAGTTCGCACTGACGCAAACACACCTCCACTCGACGCTCCCCACATTCAAAAGACACATTAAACTCACCGCTGAGCGGGCAACATCAACTGTGGACTGTTGAGTCAGCTCACGGTGTTTTCCAACTACTTCTAAATACTTTTAACTACTTCTAGATATTTTTTCAATCGTGCAACCGAACGGTGCGTTCTCTCCTTTCCCACTACTTATCACGCAGTTATGCGCACTTGCAACGCCGCTTCACCGTGACGTCATGACGCACGTCTCTCTGCTCTGTCCGACGCAGTTAACCCCATAAATGCCAGCTATCGCTCTCTCACACATTCATACAAAATAATATTGGACTTTTACTCTTTCTTCTTTTAACTTTTTCAGAGCTTATGAAGCCTGGGCTACATAAACATCCACTATAAATATTCATTGCACTATCCATTGCACCTTCATTCACAATGCAGTCATGTGTGTGAGATTGTATAATGATAACCCAGTTCCTCTGTTCAGCTCTCTAACAGTGGTCCTCTCTATGACATTGTCTTACTCAGCTGCGTCACTCAGTGGCCCCTCAGCCGGTGATGGCCCGGCCGGAGCCGGGGGCCCCCGGCACCTGGCCCCTGTGGAACGCCCGCCACCAGCCGGAGCCCTCCCCGCCCCGCGCCGTGGCCTCGCTCTCGGTGCGCGTCCTGGGTCAGCCGGACCGCCAGGGCCCGCAGCCCGCCGTCCCCCAGCGGGCCTCCAACAAGGAGGGCGTGGCCCCCGGCGAGCCGGGGTCCGCACACCCCGTCCTGCACCTCAGCCGGTCGGCCATGGCGGCGGCGGGGCCCGGTCGGGACCGGGACGACAGCGACGACGGGGACGACGACGACGACAGCGAGGAGGAGAGCGACGACGAGGAGGAGTGGGGGGCGCAGGTCAAGTCGGGCCGGGCCCCCGCCCAGCTCCGCCCCCAGCAGCAGCCGCAGCCGGCACACGCCAGCGCCCCGCCCGCCGCCTCCCGCTCCCGACGCAAGCTCCAGCCCCCGCAGCACATCCCGCCGCCACAGGCGCACCCGCCCCCCATGCAGCTGCGGCACCCCACCCCGCCTCCCTCGCCGCCCCCCGAGCTGTCCTTCCCGCTCCCCGACACGCCCAAGCAGAGCCCGCCCAACGCTGAGGAGGCGGGGGGGTCGGGCGGGGAGAGCCCCAGGGCGCGGGCGCCAGGGGGCCGACGGCGCCCACTGCCGCCGCCGCAGCAGCAGCGTGACGAGGAGGACGACTCTGACTCCAGCGCGCGCTCCAGCAGCCCTGAGCCCACCCAGCGGCGGGGGGCCGGACTACTGGCCCGGCTCGCCCACCGGATGGACGCCGAGAAGGGGCAGCCCGCGGCCGGGGAGCCCGAGGCCGTGGACATGTCGGTGGGCACGGCCTGGCGCTGCTCCGCTTCCTCCTCCTCTTCCTCGGCGGCGGCAGCAGTAGCTGGGCCCCCCGCCGCCCTGATCCCAGGGAGACCGACGGAGGGCCAGAGAAGGAAAGAGGCGACCGGAGACGATGCAGGGAACACGCGGCCGGGGGAGAAGGAAAGACCCCAGGAGAGGGAGAAGCCGGAGAAGATGGAAGTGGAGCCCACCAGCCGAGAGGGGGAGGAGCAGCAGAAGACGGCTCAAAAGCGGCCAGGAGAGGAGCGGGACAGGAAGGGAGTAGCGGAGGGCGAGAGACACCTGCCTCCATGGAAGCGAGGGCGGGCGGGGGCGGCCGCGGAGACCACCCTGTCCACTGGGAGAGGAGAGGAGGCGGGGCCAAAGACGGACTCCGCCCACAGCGAGGCTGCCCTTTCGAAGGCGCCCGTCGGCACGCCATCGGTGACCGTAAAGAGGCCTCACGTGTCCACCAACTCCGCCGCACCGCCCATCAAGGCACCGCCCATCAAGGCACCGCCAAGGGGCGGGGTGGTGATCACTGTCCGGGACTCCGGGTCCTCGTCGGACTCGGACTCTGGGTCTGATTCGCCTTCGTCCCGGTCCTCCACCTCATCGCAGGAGAAGCCCCCACCCGCCAAGCTAGTCAAGGTTAGCGGTTTTACTCACTCGCATGTCCTGCTACAGAAAAACTTTTGAACAGCTCTCTCATGCTGTTTTGTTGCCACCAATGTTAACCGGGTGCACCTTGCAGAGCGCTGGCCACGGACGTGAGGCAGCCGAGGAGAAGCAGAAGACCAGCGTGGACGGGGAGAAAGCGACTCCACGCCAGAAGGCAGAAAGGTCCGTCAAAAATAAAACACAGATCCAAATGGCGCCCACAGCAGTACCGCTGGATGGTCATTCCATCCGGCTCTTGTAGGTCAACTCCCTCTTTATGGTAGAGTCATGTTTGTCTACTACTTGGTTTCAAGCCCATATTCAAGGTCTGTCTGTTTAAAGTTATCCTAGAAAAGGGGTTCACCCATTTCTAAACCCTTTGGTGTGAAGACACATGAAGAAGAGAGAGTGAAAACATGTCTGCAGACGATATAACACTGGGTTATGTTGCATCTGTAGTCATAGGCCATGGTCATAGGCAGACGCCAGGGTAGGGGAAATCTAGCCCAAGTGGCCCCTTGTATGTCCTGGAACCGGAGGTCTATGTCTAAGCAGTGCAATACATGGTGGCTAATGGTTGGGATCAGACACATCTGATTGGTTAAAGAAATATGTTTTGCATTAGATTAGTTTGCATTGCCAACTCAACAACAGTGCAGATCTGAATCGTTTATGATGGCCAGAATTGTATTGAATAATTTTAGCCTTGCTAAATGTAAAATCATCAAAAAAGTGTCAACACGTAAAAATAGAAGGTGTAGCAAGCTGTTTTAGGTTGCTTATTGTTTTTTAATTTAGAAAACAGAAACCGATTATTCACAAAGGATAATCACGCAACGGTTTCAATAGATAAAAGTGAAAATTTAAAAGAAAATAATTTACAAGGTACTCAAAAACGTATGAGGGTCAAATTGTTACGGGGACAGCCACTAAAAATGCCACTATCAATGAAACACACTAAACTATACATTGCCCTGCCACACACACTTTTATGTGACTGTTGAATACAAATAAAATCAACACCAACATAGCCATTCTGTTAGACATTATGTGTATTTAAAGTAATTTCAGATAGCTTAGCGTGGACCAAGGGTTATGGAGAGATGCATATTTCCTTGAGGGCAGACACACTTAAAACTGCATCCCCTGTCAAGTTGCATTGGTTTTAAGCACCTGCTTAAGGGCCGATGTCACGATGTTTTACTATTAAACATTTCTTCCCCAGGGTTGTATTTGGCCTCAGGCTGAGGTTGAACTACCGGAAAAATTGGCAGAACCCATTGTGTGCGAATTGCAATTTGCACTGGACTTTTTTTTAACTTTGTCATTGTCGATTGGTCTGTTTTATGAAGGAATGCAGTCACAATGAAGGGGGTAGCCAGCTGTTGGATATATTTAAATTCTTATTAGGTCATGTAGAAATAATATATTAGAAATTGTGAAAATGTACCTATAGCACAGAATTTTGACTTATGCTGTCAAAACTCTTGGCTACAGTCTCTGTAACTCTTTACAGGGAAGAGTAAACAGGTAATGAGACAAGAGCAAAAGCAAACCTATCCCAAGTACACAAGATTTCTGTTGATTCTTTGACTCTTAAGTATGAATGGGCCTTTTCAATGGCACATTAGTGTGAGCCTTCAGCTTTGCATTTTTCCGTTTGATAAGATGGCTCTGCCTCCATTGATGTGATTGTGATAAAATATTTGTTTATGATGGACCCTGGGTTTTGACTTAAATGGGGTTAGGAGGATGTGGCTCTCCCTTTATGAAAATGCCCCACCACGCCGAATGGCCATATCCTGTGTTTTAGGTTGGCTCTGCAAAGAATATAGGCATCCACGTAGTCATCTTTATTGATACAAAACAATGTGTTTGAATCAACAATATATGATTTCCCTGTTAAAATAGTACAGTTGTATGCCAATGAGATAGGATTTTTTTTCATCCATTTCGAAATGCATTATTGTCATGAAACGTTAATAGGGAAGATTTGCAGATATGATACAATTCATATGTAGCTATTTTGAGGTATAACTCAACTCGTTACCAAGTTGGCTGACTACTACGAGACAACGCTAATCACTGTGCATGCACGCCAACAACGCTTTATTCAGATGACATCGATCTTGCTGTATTTCTGGTCAGGCGTTCAATGCGACAGCCTCCAACACGGCGTGGTACTGTGAAGAAGCCGGTCCTCGGCTCGCCTCACTCTCTCCTTCTCCCCTTTTAATTTACAATCTCGCTAGCCAACATGGCCGTCGTGCATGCATCGCATCTCTGAGACCGCCGCAGTGTAAAAGGCAACGAGTGTTTCGCGTCGCCAATTTCAATATACGCCTAACCGGAATAAACGATTACGACGGAGCATTCCTTGCCGGGTTTAGGGCCCGGCAATATGCTGTCCGAAGCCAACAAAAGCGGGTAAGATCAAGCTAACGAGGTTTTGGGTTGCTAGTCATGCCCTTTATCCCTCGAGCTGCGGTGAAGTTTATATATTCGCTGAATTGTTTTTTCTTCGTCGCGGGTCAATAACTCGATCAGTAGAAACGGGGCGTTAGATGTCATGAATCGTTTAGAAATAAGAACGTTGACAACGATAATAACCAAATACCCAGTGGAACTGGAGAGATACCACTGCTTGTTTCTAACTATACCCATTGTGTTCCTGGTGTTCAGAGACAACGCACACAATTCTCCATTTTCAGGTTAATTTTACCAAATTATTACATGACAGGCGATATTACATGACGTCAAGAAGTCCAACCGACAGGCAAACCTGATTATTCAGTTTTGCTAATAGCGTAGGCCTGCGATTAGAAAATTGCATTTTTGCTATTGTCTGTCGGATATAAACTTGAATAGCATCATAAATAAAAGGTGGAGGCATGGGATTTCCCATCCTATAACTGTCGGTTAATTGAAGCTTACATGACATTGAAGCCTACAAGCCAAATGCATGGATAATTAAATAACCATCTAATCTAACGTTATGTATAAAGTTAAACCTATGAAACAAGTTCCTTCATACATCACATATTACAATATACAAAGGTTTATTTTTGGTGGTCAGTGTATAACATTCTCCTATCAGATTGCTCAGTGTTATCTCTCGTCCGTTACTTTCTCCCCTGGATGTCCGGATTGCAGGTGACCCCAGTCCTACCCAGATGTAGCTCAGCATCCTGGTGCATCACCCGTGTAAAATGGATTATTAAGTTTCTTCATCAATAGCTGGCCCAGGGATCATTATATCTTAACTGGGCCGGAGTGACATCCTCGCAGGCCTCGACCACACCTCCACAGCTGGTTCTCTGGGATTTCTAATGAGCGCAGCAGTCTCCCTTGACTCCGCACACAAACCATGTGGCTGCTTGCTTGTCCGATTTAATGTTGAGTGTTTAATGTTAAGATGGACTTAATTATTTCTCGATGGGAAAGATGGTTTTATAGCCTTTTATATTTAATGATCAATTCAACCGCATTTACACAATTGATACTTTAACGCTATGAAGGCTTAAGAACGATTACAATTTCAGTAGCTTCTCCTGCCGACAATGATGTGTTTTACATTATGCCATCCGAGATGGTGTAATTTGTCACTCGCCCGGTTGGTCGAGATTGCTTTTCAATGGAATAGTGTACATTTCTGCGTGCCCATGTCCCCACTCTGTCCAGGTGCACTGCCATCGGACGACGTATTGTTTTGATTCATATTTTTGTCCTTGTCGTGTCAGCTGGCCGGGGCTATAGATAGCTCAAGTGACCCACATCCCTGGCACGAGGACTCGTCAAGGGTCTCCCGTGCAATGTCGTACACATTTCTCCTGTCTTGTTGCTTCTCTCTCATGATCCCTCTCGGGGGAATAAGTGTGTATCTGTGTGTGGGTGTGTGTATGTGTGTGTGTGTGTGTGTGTATATATATATATATATATATATATATATATATATACTGAAAGTTTCATTGGCAATTTCTAACGTTAATTAGTTTAATGAAATGTAACTACTTGGGGCGCACTGTCATATATTTCAGACTTGGAAGGAAACATTGTTTGTGTTTGTCTTGAGGTAACCACTGTTTGTTATCAACCACAAAACCCTATGAGTGACGTCCACCGGTGCTGTACTTCCTCTCCCACGCCGCTCATTCTGGTCCCCTGTCTTTCTCTGGTCCCCCTCCCAGGGAGGTGTCCGAGTCAAGCGAAGCCCCGGCGAAGGAGGCGGAGCCAGACACTCAGAGCGCCACGGCCCAGGAGCCGGCGTCCGAGGCCAAGCCGGCGAACGGCAGCGGCGGTCTGGAGGAGGTAAGGCCACTGGGAGGGCGGGCGAGACGTGTGCCGGGTCACTGCCAGGTTGGCTTAGGCGGGAAACGGGGATTCAAGTCCAACCCCCCACCCCTAAACCGGCCAGTCCGCTGCTGGTGCTGCCACGGTCCCTACCACCTAGTTAGGACTTAGGTGACGCTACCTATTTTGTTTTAAGCGATCATGACTGTAAGCTTCTCAGTGGTCTTCAAAATCATAGTGGTAGTAGAAGAAGTGAGGCTCAAATGGTAATGGGAGGGGAAGGATAATGGTCGACGGATGACATTAGACTAACAAACACATAAGTGGTGTAATGTGCTACTTGGTTTCACATTGCAGACGTTTTAGGAAAGGATTGGGATTTGATGGCTCCGATGTATTTCGGTCCGTTGAGTGTTTAGTATTCCTGAGACGTGCCGTGGCGGGGGTGGAGTTGGACTTGTGCACGGGGCAAAGGCGGCCTTAAACTAACGCCTATCATGTCATTTCCTCCACACTAACCATTCACAACTAACCTGCTGACACGCTTACTTGGCTGTTTTATTTTTTCCTTAACATTTCAACAACTAGATGAGGTGTGTGTGTGTGTGTGTGTGTGTGTGGTGTGTGTGTGTGTGTGTGTGTCACATTGTATGGATTAACTTGCCTCTAGGATCATTTACATAACAAAAATCCCCATATATGAGGGTTATATTTTACACCTAAACGGTCTAGTTGCACGGCCTACTATATATATTATATACACTACTGTGTACAGACTTCTGCACAG
This sequence comes from Pollachius pollachius, assembly GCF_949987615.1. Lineage (NCBI taxonomy): Eukaryota > Metazoa > Chordata > Actinopteri > Gadiformes > Gadidae > Pollachius > Pollachius pollachius. Next base: position 10,285,663 of record NC_136953.1, on the reverse strand, counting down.
CCCAAGTCCATTAATTAGCTGCCTCCATTAGGTTGCAAAACAGTCAAGTCAACGCTTGCAAATCTTTCTCAACAGAAAATTCCTTTTGTAAAAGATGATTGGTTTATAAATGCAATTGAGGGGCATGCAGGCTTTTAAAAAAACATTTGTGTTTCCTTGCATGCATGACTAATGGACAGTGTGTGCCAATAGATGTATATGTTTCTTTCAAGACCACCCTTCACTGTCCTCATCCCCTTTACTCCACTGCTCCTCCCTGCAAATCTGTCTCTCTGTCCCTATTCTCTTTCAATGTCTCTCCTCTGTATATTTTGTAATGGTGTGACTGTTGTTTTTAAAACCCCATTGATTGCTTTGTTATGAAGGTGCCCATGCCTCTTCCATTGTCCCTATTGGTACCTGCTACGTACTACTACTACTACTACCAACACCACCACCACCACCACCACCTCCACTCCTCCACCACCTCCTACACCACCTGCCCTGCCATGCCCAAGCGTCTCCATGGTACCTGACTCGGTACCACGAGTTAATCTGCTCCCCCACAAACCCCCACCCCGGGCCTGAGCCTGCAGGGCACCGCCCAACATATGGCTGCGGTGCCCCACCTGCCGAGGCCAGAGTGGCAGAAGGAACCAGCTGGAGCCCGCGTCTTGTCCCCACGCACTGCATCCATGGCAACCCCTCCCAGCAGCTCGGTTGCTGGAGTAACCGCCTCCTCCTGCAGGACGGAGGCGGTGTTGGCGGGCAACAATAGAAGTTGAACTGAAATGAACGGTTGACGAAGCAGATGGCAGCAGAGTGGTGGGGGCGTGTCTGTCTCCAAACGTCCCCCACTCCCCCCCCCCCCCCCCGTTAACCACACCCACCAGCTGTTTTGTGGACGAGCTCCTCCAACGGGCATCTCCTCATCCACACACGGGCCGAGAGCACGGCCGAGCAAATGGCAACTTGGCGCTACTCCGGCCTACGTTGCCTCCCACGGCGTCAACTTTTCTGGAGAAGCCCCTCCGCCTTCAGTTCTGTAAACGTTGGACAGAAACAAGCCAAGCTCTCCCCGTTTCGCTTGCATCCAAATCTACCCCTGCTTGTTCAGAGGGAGGGCTAAACCCTCTGCCCTGCTGAACCCTTCACCTACCATGGCCACGAAGATATTGATTGGAACATTGAGTTGTCCGATCAATGATGACATGATGGTAAAGAGAGCTTGAGATGTACACAACCTAAGATCCAGTTCGAGTGTGCGTGTGGTGTGATGTAACGGAAACAACAGACTTGAAGCATTGCCTTCCCTGCCACCACCCCACTAAAGCCCGACCTCACCTCCCACTGCTCCCTGCACATCCATCCGTGGTGGGGCACCGATGAACTGAACCGAGGGCCGTGAGCTCCACGCTGCGTTTCCCACCAACGCGGGGGAGAGAGCGGTTAACACAGAGGAAGCTATCGACGTCGGCTCCTAGCAGTACCTTTCCCCGCAGTCGGACCAGACCTTCACCCGTACCCAGGCTACAACATGAAGAAGACTCTGGGAGGTTTTGGGAATCCGACCTTTTGTTCCTGGAGTCGGAGCCAAGCCCTCACTTCATTTTGTGTGACACCTTGACTAAAAGGAGAGGACAAGGGAACTTTTGAGAGACACTGGACTTTATAATTAGATCATCCCAATCAAAGGATTATAAACCCATCAATCATGATCTCTTTGTGTTATGGACACGTGGGCGTTGCTCCAACCAGTAGCAATTGATCAACGACGGACAATTCTTCGGAGGATGTACAATGACATTGGACTTTGTTGCTATTGGAAACCGATTTGTTTGCCTTATGTCTATCTAATCACCCTTAAAGACTGCAGATATGAAACACTCCCCCTGGGAATGAATCCCCGGGCCAGTGGAACGGTTCTCCCCCTCAAAAGACTTTTATTATGACTCGCTCATCGACAGTCAATCAAGAACATCCCCCGCCCCCTTCAAGAAAGAGTCATATCCCATGATCAGTTCCTGCCTGGCGGCCAATCTGCACACTCAAATCCAGCCCTGCCCTCTGCCCAGTGCCTTCTCTGATTGGATCCTTGCCTAGATACAGTAGCCATGCGGTTGGGCCTTAGCAGAGCCAGTAAGGATCAGGTGTCAATGGTACCAAGAAATGACATGTCATTTTTTTTCTTCATATATTTTACATATACTTTTACGGGGTCAGAAATGTAAAAGACTGACTTATTTCCTTTTTCCCCCCTTGTTAACATTTTTATCAGGTGTACTTCTTTTATGGTAGATGCCAACGTCCACATTTCATGTCTTTTCTCGAGTCCCTTTTGAATAGATGCGTTTTGAACTTTTATTAGAATCTCACTGGGACTTGCTGTGGCACTGACTGATTTGAGTCCGTCCTGCAGCTCTGCGTTTCCACCTCTGCCCAAAACAAATCACACACACGGCCCAGCCAGGATGTCTGCTAGTCATTCCTGGGGCGTCTGGTTTTTCCAGCTTCCCACCGGTCGATGGCTCCACCTGGGGACTCTCGCAGGGAGACGGACGGCTCACGTTACCGGAGGCTCGCATTAGGATTAGCAGAGCATCAACATGCCGCTATTACACAGTTAACGTCTCTCACACACGCAACCCTAGAGTCGCTGTGGATTTGATTGTATAAATTAAATAATAATTCCCCGCATCTAGGCTGTAGGTGCCCTCGTTTTTTAATGGGTCGGTTCGTGGCTAATGGCTTCCTATTGAGTAGTGCATTAGAAGCTGATATTGTTACTGTATGACAGGATCTTGGTTGTATCCTCATTGTGGTGGTGCACGCACACATAGGCACGCACGCACACATAGGCACGCACGCACACGCCATCTTAATTTAAATCAAAGTCTTTAGGCAGAGGTGGAAGGTGGAAATGTGCAGTCTGCAGTCTCATTATTGACCCCACGCACGCAAACATTATCAGTACTGTGTAGATGTAATTTAATTGGAAGCTGCAGGCCAGGCCTGTGCATAGTTTATAACTTCCCCCCCTCCCCTCCCCCCTAAACCTGACCTCTCCTCCTCCACTCCGTCTCACCTGCTCGGTTTTTATTAGACCTGAATTATTTTACAGTGAGCCTCCTTCAAGACTCAACTTCTCATCTCATCCCACACCCACGGGGGCTCTTGTATTTCCCATCTTTCTCTCTATCTCTTCCTCTCCCTCCCTCTCTCTTTCTCTCACTCTAGAGCACAACTCCTAAGGCTTTTGCTGCCCGGAAGATCTCCCTTAACAGTGAGTATACCATTCGCAAAGCCTAGCTCCCCGTTGCCTTGCTCAAAGATGAAGATGGTTCGGCGGGTTGGACCTTAGGACTGCCAGAGAGTTTTTTATATATATATATATATATATATATATATATATATATATATATATATATATATATATATATATATATATATATATATATATATAAAAAAAGCACTTGCAATAAATATGGGTTCTCCTTTTATTTTATTTTTATTATGTATAATAAGAATTATGTAAGGTAATGCAGCATATAGTCCTGCTTAGTTATGATAATTCATGTAAATGTATACTCAACCTCTGAGGTGAGCTTGCACCGTGAGTCTGAAAGAAAAAAAAAGGTAGAACCTGCTTCTACCCTGCATTAATGGTGTTTGAGCCTCTTGGCTATCATTTTATTCAAGGCAGGCACCATCACATTCGCATCGTTGACGTCCTATAGGCAGGCGGCGGCTCTTTAAGAGTAGGGGGCTTCATCACGGTCACCCACCAGGCCGGGCTCTCTGCCCCCCCGCGCAGTGCGTAGTATTTCCCCGTGATTCGTGAGTGTGACCAATGCCCCCCCATCACAGGCAGCAAGACGTCTCCACCCACCGGAGCGGACGCAGCGGCGGCAGGGGGTACGGCCGCGGAGTCAGAGGCGGGGGCCGCCGCCGCCGGGAGGAAGAGGAGGTGGGGCTCCAGCGCGGCCGTCACCACCAAGAAGCCGTCCATCAGCATCACCACAGACTCCCTCAGGGTAAGGAGCCCGTAGAGGTACCTGTGTGCCTCCTGCACCCTATCACACGAGGGCTTTCTCTACCGGTGTCTCCTGCACCCAATCACACGAGGGCTTTCTCTACCGGTGTCTCCTGCACCCAATCACACAAGGGCTTTCTCTACCGGTGTCTCCTGCACCCAATCACACGAGGGCTTTCTCTACCGGTGTCTCCTGCACCCAATCACACGAGGGCTTTCTCTACCGGTGCCTCCTGCACCCAATCACACGAGGGCTTTCTCTACCGGTGCCTCCTGCACCCAATCACACGAGAAACATTTTCAGTCGAGGAAAAAAGCAGTCGCTGCTACTTGCTTGCTAGCGCAGATGTATAATATGACTATATCACTGACAACCTGATTTAAAGTTAAAAGTTAATCTTAAAGGCTTAGTAACATAATCCAATGATGACTGTACTAAACTACACCTGAAAGTTTTGAGTAACGGTCCTATACTAAAGGAATTAAGGATACTACGATTATGACAATATTTCGGACAGCCCTTCATTGTGCAAGGGGGCAGCAAAAGGACAACAGTGTGCAAGGATTTGTTTTAGAATTATCAACCGGTTTTAACTGATAATGTTAACCGGTTAACAATGATTTTGTCATTGTCCCAAGGGTATTTGTTAACAGCCTTATTGGGGGTGTTTCCACCCAACTGCTACAACAAATCTAATCAAGGCCCAAGTACTTCTACTTCTTAGTGCTGTGTTGAAAATATATTTGACTAACCCACAGCGATGACCTCATCGGTGTCCGGGTACAAGTGGGAGAGAGCTCTAGGTGATGAGGAGGTGCAGCCACTGCATGTGCCACCATCTCTTCCTGCTCTTCCCCTCCATTTGTGTTTCAGGGTAGGACCATACAACGGTACCGCTAAAGAAAAACACACCTTTTGTTTTATTCCCCCTCATGTTCTCCTAGTCGTTGATCCCAGACATCAAGATGAACCAGGAGGCGGTGGTGGACCTCCATCCGGAGGAGCTGCATCTTTCTGGGGAGGAGGAGGAGGAGGAGGAGGAGGAGAGCCAGGGCATGGACAACGGCCGGGCCGACCACGACCTCGGCCTCAAGATCCGACGCACCGTCACACAGGTGAGGGGGGCTCGGGCACTAGGGGATTCTTGTGTCCCACCTCTCTACTCTACAAGATGTGCGTTTACGTTGTGTTCCACATCGTGGACATTGAGTCCGTCATGCTTGACCGCACTGATCGCCTGATCACCTGCGCTGAATTAGATGAAGGTCATCCACGTGTGTTAACATTTCAACTCTTGACTCTTCTCGGGAGACGTGTCTGTCAATCGGCGAACTCGACTCAAAACCCACCAAGTTTAAACCCATAACCCATCGGATCGCCCGTGCCCTTGTCTTAATTTATTCATTTTAATTGAATAGTGAGTAAGACAGGAAGAGGTCACTAACCGACGGCCTCCCACAAAGGTTGTCCCGGGCGACGGGAAGGAGAACGGCCAGGGGCGGGAGCCGCAGCCGCCGCAGGACGGAGACGACGACAACGAGGAGGAGGAGGAGGAGCATGATGAGGAGGAGCAGCAGCGACTGGAGAAGGAGAAGCAGCGCAAGGCCACCAAGGAGCGGCGGAGGAGCAGCACCCGGGGGGAGGACGCGGCCGCGCCGCACCACAGCCCTGCCCGGCAGGAGGCCGAGGCCCAGAAAGGTAGGGGCGGCGCGCAGGGAACAAGGCGTCAGGAAGGGCTCCTTTTGTGTTAAAGGGGACACGTTGCACCACCAGGTGTGAGTGTGATGAGCCGTTACGAGCCGTTTGGAAAACAGGCCTCTTCTGACATCACAGGTGGGCGTGTCCGCCTAGATGTGTGACGGGTAGATGAGCAACGTTGGCTACAGTCCACTGGGTAGACTGGTAGACTGATCCGTCCAGCACACATCTAGGTGGACACCCCCACCTGTGATTGTGAGGCAGATTTACAGAACAGCTTGTAATGACTAGTCAAACTCACCCCTGGTGGTAAGATATGTCTCCTTTTTAAGTTGGAAAGATATATTTAGCAGATATCCCCACTCTGAATTACAGCGAGGTGACGCGAGGTCTTCTTACAAAATAGGCGAATTAGAAAGTATCTCGCCATAAACGGTACCCTGACTAAAATGCAATCAAACCAGATGCGTGGCATTTTAAAAAGGTTCTCAAATGGGTATAACATTAAAATGGTTGTATATGCATCTTTTAATTGTTCGGGAGATCTCAGGCCACCAGACCACAGCTGTTGGGCTTTCAACAGGACTTCAGGACTCGGGTTCCACCTCCCCATCCTATTATCTCTCTTCTCTGGCTGCCCGTGAAGCAGAGAATTGATTACTTTGCCGGTTCTCCCTGGTCTCGGCTTCAAAGGACATTTTAAAACGAATGAAACCACTGCAGAATGTGAGGGCACTTAGATATGCTGTTAGCGACGATCGCGTGTTAGGTTTTCATCTAAACGAACCAGAGAACAAAGTTCTTGGGAGTGTTTGGCCACAGCCACCCGTCTGTACTTCAATATTTTGACCAAGGAAGGAATCTCCTCCTCCATTCTCTCGCCCACTCTCCCTTTTTATAGAAATGTCTCCGTCTTATTCGGCTCTCTGTTGCTCACGATCTGCGTTCCTGCAACTCTCTCTCTCACGCCTTATCCCTTTGTCTCTCGCCCCCCCCCCAGTCACTCCCAGTGACAGCGTCGTGCGCCGCTCCATCAGCCAGCAGAAGTCGGGCATGTCCGTCACCATTGACGACGCCGGCGCCGCCCTGGTCCCCAGGCAGCCCTCGCCGCCCCGCGGGAAGCTCTCCGCCATCGTCCACGTCAGCAACCTGGTGAGCCGGCGGCTATTGGAAGTTAGCCTGTTAGCCTTTCGCCGTGAGCTCCCAGCCGTCGACTCCTAGCCTCTAGCTTTTGAGCTGTTTGCTCATGGCAGTCAGCTCCTAGCTGCTGGCTCCGTGCTCCTGGTGTCCAGTCCGAAGTGCAGTTTGGGATCGTCCCATCGCGGACCTTTTGCGTTGAGGCATTCTAGGGTCGGGTCGAGACGCTCCGCACTTCCATGTTTTGGTCATCCAACCCCAGTATCTTTACGATCACGCCCGTATCATGGCAAGCATCGCAATAAGTACATTACTTTATTTCACCAAGGTACAAGCCCATACTGATCAACATCCCCCCCCCGCCCCCCGTGTGTCTCTCGGCCTGTTGTGACCTGTCCTTCCCTCCCCCAGGTGAGGCCCTTCACCCTGGGCCAGCTGAAGGAGCTGCTGAAGCGCACCGGCACTGTGCTGGAGGAAGGCTTCTGGATCGACAAGATCAAGTCCCACTGCTTCGTCACGGTGGGTACCCCGTCCCTCCCCTCCCCGTCGTCCCTCTCTAGCTTTACAACCCAATCACACCCGTGGGCGCCGTCTTCCACCCAAAGACCCCTCCGTCGTCACCCCCCCGATCAAATATCATCGTACCCCCGACCTGGTTAGAAAGTCGTGGTCCGAGTCAGACTTCCTGGATCCACCGGTCACTTTTATTTAATTTTTTTGAAATTGACCTTTTGTTTTACAAGGAATATTCCCATTGAGATCGAACACCTCTTTTCCAAGGGAGTCCTGGCCGAGAAGGCCAGGACTCCCTTGGAAAAGAGGCGTTCAATCTCATAGTTTCACATTGAATAAAAACATAGTTCCACATTTAAATAACTTGAACCCGGATTGCCCGCTAGCCGTCGCTCGACCCCTGCGCTCCAGGCGGGACTCCGGCCCGCACCCCAAAGCTAGGGGCCTCTTCAGCGTGTCTCCCCCGCGGCTCTGGGACCCCCCGTCCAGCGCCTCGGGGGAAACAAAGCCGTCCCCCTTCACCGTGCTTGAGCGTTGTCGTTTCACTTCCACACAGTACGCCACGACGGACGAGGCGCAGGCCACCCGGGCAGCCCTCCACGGGCTGAAGTGGCCCCCGAGCAACCCCAAGGTCCTCAGCGTGGACTTCTCCCAGCAGGATGAGGTAAGCCCCCCCCCCCCCCTCCCCCACATGGACGGGAGACGTTCTGCCTCCCCCACCTGGGCTCCTGTCACTAGATGGGTGTTTCAGAGGGTGGTCTTGTTTCAGAGGGTGGTCTTGTTTCAGAGGGTAGTCTTGTTTCAGAGGGTGGTCTTGTTTCAGAGGGTGGTCTTGTTTCAGAGGGTGGTCTTGTTTCAGAGGGTAGTCTTGTTTCAGAGGGTGGTCTTGTTTCAGAGGGTGGTCTTGTTTCAGAGGGTGGTCTTGTTTCAGAGGGTGGTCTTGTTTCAGAGGGTGGTCTTGTTTCAGAGGGTGGCCTTGTTTCAGAGGGTGGCCTTGTTTCAGAGGGTGTTCTTGTTTCAGAGGGTGGTCTTGTTTCAGAGGGTGGTCCTCTGCGTTTGCTGGCGTGGTCTGTAGTGCACAGCCCACGCGTCAGCCTCCAGCGCTACCCTAATGCGTGTGTGTTGCCTTGCGTTGGATCGTCCATATTCTGTAGTTATTGAGACTGTAGTGGACCAATTCACAGGGCCACACGGAGGGCTGCTCGGTTATGGGAAAAAAAAATCATAGTCACGATTATTTGGGCCAATATTGAAATCACGGTTATTCAAACGATTATTAATGAGTTGGTTAACATTGATGCATTTGTTCAGCATTTCTCTGCAAAAAAAACCCACTTTGTAACTGAGAACTTTGAAATGTCCCCTTAAAAATACACACATATGTTCAAATAGAAAACAATGTACAAATATGAATCCGGCTGTTCGATCCCAGTTTCTTTAAAACATTTAATGGATAAAATAAATGTACTTAAAAATGAGTAATAGTTTCAACTCGAGTGTATTAGTTTGGAGATCGTTGGGGTCATTTGACCAGCGCTAACGCGGTGTGTTCTCCGACCTGCTCCGCTGACTGACCCCTAACGGCCTCCCTGCCCGCAGCTGGACTTCCACCGGGGCACCCTGAAGGTGGAGCGGCTCCCGGAGAAGCCGGGCCCTCCCCCGGGGGGCCCTCCCGCCCGCCTGCCCCCGCTGATGCCTGAGCGGGAGCGCGACCGGGACAAGGGGCGCGAGCGCGGGGGCAGCCTGCGGGAGCAGTGGGCGGAGCACGGGCCGATGGGCGTGGCCATGCGGGACCCGTGGGCGGAGCGCGGCGGGCCCCTGGGCGGCGGCGGCGGCGTGCGGGACCAGTGGGCGGAGCGGGAGCGGGAGATGCAGCGGCGGGAGCAGGCGCGCTGCGAGCGGGAGTGGGACCGCGACAAGATCCGGGAGTTCGGGCAGCCCGGCGAGGAGGTGCGGCGTTCCCGCTCCCGGGACCGTGAGCGCAGGAGGCGGGAGAGGGCTAAGAGCAAGGAGAGGAAGAGCGACAAGAAGGGTGAGGAGCTGAGGAGTGTACAATGTGACGCGTGCGCTGCCGCTCTCGGTCCTGCCACCAGGGGGCAGTGGGCCCCACTGCGCCCGATGGGCAGTCTCTCTCTATGGGCCTTTCAGCAGGAGAGAGAGGCCTGTTTTTATGTACTTCCCCCGGAATACAACCCTTCAAGTTATGATGCTACTACAACTTCCAGCAAGCTGATGTGCTCCATATGGCAGTATATCGTTTGAATTGGTTTAGTTCTCTTGGCCCAATGGCCCTCCTGTGTTTTAAGGCTTGACATCTGAATGCATTACACTGGACGCTGTTGGCTAAATGGTTTCCCCTTCCCCGTCCCCCAGACGAGCCCCCAGCGAAGCTGCTGGACGACCTGTTCCTGAAGACCAAAGCAGCCCCCTGCATCTACTGGCTGCCCCTCACCGAAGAGCAGGTGGGTGCCCCCCGCCCTCACGACGCCCCCAGTGTCCTCGTGCACACTACACACGCATTCACTACACGCGTGCCCGCTTGTACTCATGAATCCACCGTCAATGTCACCCGTATGGTGTCAGAACAGCGGCCTAATGACGCCATAGTTCTTACGACTTGCGCTATGAAAACAAAAGATCTCCGCCCTTTACTGCTACCACTTCCATAAGTTGTGGTATGTTAAGTGGATGGCTGCTTACTTTTCCAGCCGCAAATGTGCGCTAAATAATTCCACATACCATTCCTGCTGCGTTAAACGCCGTAGAATCAGCATCCAAGTCAGGCGAAGTGTGTTTTCCGGTAAAGCCGTGACTCCAATACAAGCCGGTCGAGGCTCATAGACGCTGTGCTCGTGCCACATGTGCAGTCCCCAGGCCTCGTGTGCAGTCCTCAGGCCTCGTGGAGTCCTCAGTTCTCATGTGCAGTCCTCAGTTCTCATGTGCAGTCCTCAGTTCTCGTGTGCAGTCCTCAGTTCTCGTGTGCAGTCCTCAGTTCTCGTGTGCAGTCCTCAGGCCTCGTGTGCAGTCCTCAGGCCTCGTGTGCAGTCCTCAGGCCTCGTGTGCAGTCCTCAGGCCTCGTGTGCAGTCCTCAGGCCTCATGTGCAGTCCTCAGTTCTCGTGTGCAGTGCCTCAGGCGTCGTCATGTGACCCCGTCGTTGTCCTCCGCTCCTCCACAGGTGAAGAAGCGCAAGGAGCAGGAGCAGGAGGACACCAAGAGGAAGGAGGAGGAGAGGAAGGAGCGGCTGAAGGCCCGGGAGGCGGGCGGTCCCCTGGGTGGGGGTGGAGGAGGGGGTGGTGGTGGTGGTGGTGGTATGGGTGGGGGCGGCGGTGGCCGGGGCGGCGGCGTCCGAGCGATGTCGGGCGCTCGCAGAGCGGACATCCTCCAGGAGCGGGAGGGAGACCGGAAGAGAGACGGGTTCCGGCCCAGAGGACCCTCCGGAGGGGCCATGGGGGGACCCCCGGGTGGGGGGGGTGGCGGAGGTGCCGGTGGTGGCGGCCGTCGCTCCCGTAGCCGTAGCAACCCAAGGGGTAGGCGGCGCTAAGCCCCTCCCCCCATCCGTCAGTGTCGCCCTCGAAGGTGAGGAGTGGAGCGCGGCCGGCGCCGTCGTCGGGCTGCGGCGTGCGTCTGGTGGGAGGGTCCCGTTTGTTTCCCAGGTGCCGGGCTCCCCCCCCCCCCCCCCCCCCCCCTCGCTTCTGGTTTTCCTCGGCGGTCCGGCCCCGTTGGCGTGTGGAAGCCAACGTCCTCCGTGCGACTACTGTCTGCCGCCAACACTGATCTGCTACCGTGTTCCGGATGACGTGTTGGTCCATAGGTTGATTTCTGTTAGGTCTTATGTTTTTGAGTGGAATAATGGTTTAATCTTAGCTGTGTAGTGGGCGTTAGCCCGTCACTGTGGTTTTATACTCACGATGTTTCGGTTTATTTACCTTTTTGTTTCTGAATCAATGTTTTTGTTCTCGAGGCCCGTAGCCGGCTGCCCCGGGGGGCAGGGGGGGGGGGGGGGGGGGTTGTGTAAAAGGAAATAAAATGACGTCTCCGGGGCCGAAGAGAGCCCCGGAGACGACACCGTGCGGCCCGCCCGCCCCCGTGAGGAGCGCCCAGAGCAGTCGTCTGCTCTGCAGCGGCGGAGGGAGCGCAGAGGGCCGCTCTGCTGGGCCCCGGTGGTTTTGGGCTCGCTGAGGCTTTATTCTGCAGTCTGTAATAAGAGTCGCTACCGAAATAGAAGTCCCACGACCACAAGGGGAGAACAAGCAGCTAGAGACTTGTTGGAGTGATCCACGGCCCCTGCATTGAAACCCTGTGGACTCGTCTTAATTATTTTTCATGGGTTTGCCCATTTACGGGAGAAGCAGAAGGCTTTGATTTTTATTACATGTTTTATTCAACCTGTCAAATTCTTTGTTTTCTTTTGATTTGGCCTTGGATGGCTGTATCCGCCCCCGCCCCCACACTCCCTTGGAAGTTAGGGCAGGTCTGTGGCAAACTGAAAACCATTCTAGGAAAATGTGGCATAGTTGCTGGTAAAGGGAGCGGGCCGTTTGTGTGTTGCCTCGGCGCAGTGGATCAGCACGCATTTTAACTTGAGCGTGTTATTTAAGGCCGCCATGTTGTAGTTGGAAGGTGGGGAGTTTATTGCAGAAGGCGTCAGATTCATCAATGTTGTTGCACTGACCCCTCCCCCCGTCCCCTGGAAGAAATAATGCCCCCTTTATTTCTAAAGTCAATCAATATATTTAAGGGAAACTCCCTAGTCTATCCTTTGAAATAGAGTGAAAGATGATTTTTAAGAGAAAAAGATATTTGATTTTAGTTGAAAACCTGTTTTTTGTTTTTTGAAAGTGCTTAATGTACAAATAAAGAGTAAAACTGGTACTGACTTTTCTTTATTCCATAAAGACTGCCAACTCGATCACAGGGTGACCCATCGCCATGGTAACTCACACAGGGTTTGATTTGAACAATTTATTACAGACAACAGGAATGTTTTCAATTTGTACAGATTCACTTGACATCTCTTACAGTAAACATACTTTTTTTTAAGTGCAAATTGTTTGCTAACCATAATATTAAATATACAAAACAAACTGTTACGCAAATAGCCATTGTTCTTCTACAGCAAACCATAGTCCCAAGGGAGGGTGGAAGAGGTAAAAATAAAATAAAAAAGAAAGCAGTAGTTTTCCCCTCTGCCCCCCCCATATAACTATAGTACAGTAATACAACCAAACATAATACAGCAGGTGTTACATGTGATAAAACGGGTCTGCGAGACCGTTGTCCACTCCCATGACGGTGGCACAGGAGGGTATCGTGTTGCTCAACAGTATAAAATATATATATTTACAACCCAATGAGTTGAAATGTGTCCCAGCAAGAGAGAGACTGGACAGGACCAGGCTGTTGATAATATTAATGGAATGTTATGTACGTAACGTTGCACGGGATTACTCCCGTATGTCGGGGGGGGGGGGGGGCGTTAATGTGTGGCGCACGCTCGGGTCATGTGACAAGAGTGGCAGAGGAGATGGGAATCCAACGGGAAGCACTGAGAGCCTGGCTTATCAGAGAGCTGCTTCCTACACTCCTGGAGAGAGAGAGAGAGAGAGAGAGAGAGAAAGGGAGATAAGAGGAGGGAACGTCAACAGTAGGGAAGCAGGCGTTGGCTATCGTTAGCCGTTATCCGGCTACAGGACAGGAAATTTGAATGGAATGCGCTGAGCTTGCTTCGTCATTGCAAAAGCACACAACTTTTACCGCCGCTCCCCAGCCGCTTTAAGCACGCGTTAACGGTTTAGCTGAATTCTTGAGCTCTGTTTGAACAGTGGGGATCGGTTGACGTGTCAACACGATCGGAGCACATCTGAATATGCTCCTGTAAAGGTGAGGACGGATTTCAGACAAGACGGGGGGTTTACGGTTGAAGGGACGATTCCTTTTTCTGCTCTTAAGTGAGAGACGCCCCTATATGGGTAGAACAGCTGGGTTTTTAAGGATGGATTCTGGGTTGAACCCGAATGACTGCCCTCAACCTCTCCAGCAGGCATCCTTGAGAAAGATGGCCTAATCCCTACCTGCTCCTAAATGATAAATATGAAACCACTTCATCTGAAAAATGAAATTTACATGAAAATGCATGTACTCTTTCCAGGTATTGGAAAGAGTCTCATGCGTCTCAGGTGTGTGTGCTTATGCGCGGGTGAGTGTGTACTGACCTCGCAGTGGTAGCACTCAAAGTGATAGTCTTTGTTCATGGAGACCACTCTGAGGATCTCCTCGCTGTCCTGGAAAAAAACACACAGACGACACATCGAGTCACATTCAGTCAATCTTTAGCTCAGCAGACAGGCAGTGTGAATTAATAGTGCATTGAGTGCAAAGTGGAAATCTCTTGTTACCAGACAGTTATCTGAGATCTCGCCGTTAGTTGGTTAAACAGCTGATTACTGACCCTTACATTTGACAGAAAATTACGCTCTCCCCCATTAACCCCCATAGAGAATCAAACTCATTCTTTAACACAGAGCGCTTTTTAAATTGAAGATGACCCATACACAAGACATAAGCTACTGCAATGGCCTTGAATGTCCTGAGCAACAACACTTTATTTAAAGTTTCTTTGAATGTGTGCTCGGTCCCCAAGATTTGTGAAATAATAACAATAATATAATAATTCCCAGCAACTTAGTTGAAATATTCTTAACCCAGAACAAGAAAGACTTGATATCAGCGTTAAGCAAAATTACTTCTGTAAGTCACCACCCCAATATTTAGTTCCGCCCTGAAGCCTTTTATTTGGTTCCGCAAGGAAGGTTCATATTAAACTCATCATTTCAACAGAGTTTAAGCAACTAAACCTGTAAGATTGGCCTGAACCTCTACTGGAGGCCAAGAGTTTGAAGACTGACTAGTGAGTTTAGCAAAGTGACAGTTTGGTTTTACACACTGTGGTGCAACCTCCTTACATCGTCGTTAGGGAAAGTTCAACATTAATAACCGAGTTAATGTTTAACGCCAGTGGTTCCATGAACATACCTCAGTAGGTAGAATGGGTTGTAAACAGGCGGCGCACTTTGGAGCAAATGTTCTGCAGGGAAACCCAAAGGAATGTTAGAATAATGACATAATCTGTTATTTACTCAACAGTGACACACAAAGCGACCTGCCCAGAACTAATCCTGACACACATCAATGCCCTCGTCTGAATCTTCGCACTGGTTCTTGGCTAGGTCAACACGGTTAATCATCTTTATCAACGTCATGCCGTGATTCAGTCTTTGGAATTGGAATTCAAGAAATATTGTACAAAATCTATTTAAAAATCACAAAGCCCCAAATATGATGTTAGGTGGCATGCGTTTATATGATGAAGATCTTATTATAACATGCAAAAGGCTTGTTGCCAGACCAGTATGTATTTTAACAAAGAAATCATATTCAATCAACCATACCCAAAGGTTAAAATTAAAAGGACTGTGGTACATAAATATGTACTCATGTGTGGTTAGCATTTTCAATTCAATTCAATTCAATTCAATTTTATTTGTATAGCCCTTAATCACCATTACAGTCTCAAAGGGCTTAACAGGTCGAATATTTATGACACCCCCCTTTACCCAAGCCCCCACAAGGGCAAGAAAAAACTCCCTTGAAATTAGCAAGGAAGAAATCTTGAGAAGAAACGCATAGTGGGGGATCCCTTCCTCCAGGGATGGTCAGGAGTGCAATGGGTGCCATAATTGACATACAGGTAAATACATGCACATCATGTTAAAATGGTGATGTGGTGCTGGCCGGTTGACCATGAGGAGAGTCATGGTCAACCGGCCATTTCAAACATGGAGGCTAAAGGCTGTTCCAGGACGGCCCATGTGGACGGGTGCTCCTCACTTGTTGTAGTCCAGGACGCAGTAGATCTTGCTGTGCTGGTCCACGGTGAAGGGGACCCCGTCCAGCGCCTTAGAGCACACCACGCATCGGAAACAGCCCGGGTGGTACGAGTTGCCCAGCGCCTGCAGTATCTGGTGACACACCGACGCACACTTGTGAAGCCATCGACTACCACACAGACATGCCAAGCCACCACACACAGACATGTCAACAGACGGGTTACACAGAGAGGCTAACCAACAGACAGGCTGAGTCCAAGCCAACAGGCCGGCCATGTTTACAGCGAGGCACGAAGACAGATAGGCCGGGCTAACGCTCGCATACACATACACACTAACCTGTTCCAGAATAAGGTGTCCGCACACGCTACACTTTTCAGCAGCAGCCTGGAATCCTGAAAACTGAGATGAAAGTCGTACAATTACCACACAGTGACCATCATAAAGTTCCATTTGTACTGCACCTGATCATAGGGCTGATTGTCTCACACGTGTGTGTGTGTGTGTGTGTGTGTGTGTGTGTGTGTGTGTGTGTGTGTGTGTGTGTGTGTGTGTGTGTGTGTGTGTGTGTGTGTGTGTGTGTGTGTGTGTGTGTGTTTGTGTGAGACCCAGATACGATCATTTTTTATCTTGGTTTCTTACCATGTAATCCTCTTTACAATACACAGAGCCGTTGACATTGTAGAAGTCCTTGTTTCTCAGGGTGCGTCCTACAGAGAGAGAGAGCGAGAGAGAGAGTGCATGAGAGACATGGAGGACTCTGCAGATCCGAACTTATTACAGGGACTACCATTTAACACTTGTTGAACGTTTATATATGAGAGATATGTACTTAGAGTATAAGTTCTAAGAGACATAGCAGATGGGGGCAGAAAGAGAAACAAGAGGAAATAATCTAACAAACGACATTCCTCTGACCCTGAAGAAGACTCGTGTGACTCTTCACGGCCGACTATCAGCACAGAAGCAAACAAAACAAAACCCACTAAATGCTATCGCTCATTCACGCTAGCTCAGGCATTTTTCACCAACCCCCCCCCCCCACACACACACACACACACACACACACACACACACACTCACCACAGGAGACGCAGATGAAGCAGCGCGTGTGGTAGAGGTGGTCCAGAGCCTGGCAGGCGTTGTCGGCCCCGTAGACCCCCTTCCCACACTTCACGCAGGTTCCTGGAGTCAACAGCAACACAAACACAAACAAACAAATAAACAACAGGTTTTAGCATGGTTCTATCTCTCTTCCTCCTTCTTAGCACGTCGTTTAACAAGGCATTCCTGGGTGATGTGTGTCTGAAAATCCACCACCACACACACACACACACATGCAGTGTCAACAACTTGTAAATCCTCCCATTCGCACCACCAAGGGGATTTTCACACCCGTCTGAAAACCTGGTCACTAACGCAGAAAGGATCTGTTTACTCAAGTCCCACCAGTCACCGTGACATTCCATCCGGGTTCACTTGTTATTAGACGGCGGGACATGTTTCGCTTTATTTCAAAAGGAATACTAGCAACAAGTTTAATTGAACGTTTGCTGAATGGTTCTATTTAGAAGTTTCTTACCCCGCTATAACTGATGTCATTCCTAACTCTTTGATCATAGTGGGGGGGGGGGGGGTTAAAGTTTGTTTGATGTGGGTTATTAACATCAAAGCTTAATTGTTTGTCAGAGATATCTTCGTCTTCTCGCCTTTTCATCTTGTATTTCATCTTGAGGCAATTGGTCTTGACATGAAAGTAGTGTCTTTGTGTTAGAATGATGGTTTAAAATTTGAACCCGTATTCTTTTCTTTTTTAAGTGTGCGACCCATCGTCCATTGTGCGGACTGCCGCTGTGGGCGGGATGGGACGAAGAAGAGTATGAGTCTATAGGGGGGCTCACTGAGCGGCTGGAGCGAGGAGACCTCGAGGCACCGGGAACGGTTTGGGATGAGGAAAACCGTTCCCTCGATTATCCCCAGATTTAAACCCCATGTCGTTGACTCCTGACTTAATAAATGTCTTCTTTCACACACACAGAAAACCGAAAACACTGCAGGGCCAAGGTTCTAGAAAATACTTAAAAATACATATATACATGTACAAAACAGCCATAACAATCGCCACACTGTCAAGTCCACGCTCATTTTCGGAAGCCGCCTGTTTGTATTCCTAACTCAATTAAACACATTCCTACAAATAAATAATAAATAAATAAATTGTTATTAGTCTATTGTTCCATCGACTCGTGCACACAGGGTTACCAGCGGTGTCGTTTTCCTCCTTTTTGTTTTTAAAAAAGGGTCTTTGATGTGGCGGGCGCGAGGCCCTGGGTCGGCCCAGACAGCTCTGTCTGCCTGGGGGCCCCTTCTCAGGGCCAGGCGACGCATGAGCGCCGAGCACCAACCCCCTCGGGCCACGCATACCTGGGCAGACGAAACACGCTCGGGAGCCAGGGAGCGCCGCCCCCGTCCACACAGGCACAGGTTAGCGCTAACCACACAAGCACACACGACACACACACACACACACACACACGACACACCAACATACACATTACTGTATACACGTTATGCACATTACTGTGGTCTGAAGTCACTGGGAAACGTACAAACACACCCTGCCCTAGAAAAACAATTCTCACACACACACACACACACACACACACACACACACACACACACACACACACTCTAATCTAAATGAGTCACTTGCTCTGGTGCTCAGACCTGTGTTTATGTGGAACATGTCATTTGGGCGTCCCACTGTGGCTTTGCCTCATGCCCCGCACTGGTAGGCACACAGTGTGTGTGTGTGTGTGTGTCATTTTGAGGTATGCCTCAGTGTGTGGTTTGTATGAATAACGCTAAAGCCTGTGAGCCAATCGTTTTAACGTTCTTTCATGGAAACCCTATTCTCCCTTTTTTATTTTCTATTTGCAATCTTTTAAACGGGTTCCTCAAAGATCCCCTCTCTCCCTCTCTCTCTCTCAATCTCTCTCTCCCTCTCTCAATCTCTCTCTCTCCGTCTCTCTCTCTCAATCTCTCTCTCTCTCTCTCTCGATCTCTCTCTCTCTCTCTCTCAATCTCCCTCTCTCTCTCTCTCTCTCTCTCTCCCTCTCTCTCGTGTGCGAGTCTCAACAGGCTCCGTGCATCCATCCAGCCGCTAGATGCCTCTAACTATCACTCTGCCCCTCCATCCAGCCCTCCCTCCCGTGCCAACGTATCCCTCCCAAAGCCTTTCATTTGGGGTATCCGAGGTCAGGCGCGCAGGATACGGCCCTAATGACAGGTTGGAGGTGAAGTGAAGCGTTGTGCCGAGACAAAGTACACAGCGGTACGTTTCAGCGGTGATGTTGTTGGGTTCATACCAGCCCAAATTGTCAGGAAAGATAAAGGAATTTAGGGCCCCCTAAACACGTCATTTAACCCCAACACTCTTTAACATACATTCAAGACCATTTCGTGATAAGTCTTCCTGGTAACTCCGTTTGGTTCCATTTTCTATTCTGCCGCGGTATGCGACACCGCTGGTCCCAGGGCAGTGAAAGTCACGCCTCTCCGGTCCACGGAGCCCGCGGCCGGGCTGAGTCAGGCCTGGCCGGGCCCCCCCCTCCTCTCCCCTCTAATTGGAGAGCAGTGTTCCACTGGTGTACGGCCCCAACGTCTCTGTGGCCCGCCAGCCCTGTGGTCGGCGGGCCGGGCCCTAATGGACGCCATGATCTAAAAACAGGCAGGGGGGCGGGGCCATGCACACACAGGGAAGGACTGGAACTGCACAGAGGGAGGGAAGAAGAGGAAGAAGAGGAAGAAGAGGAAGAGGGGGAAGAGGAAGAGGAAGAAGAGGAAGAAGAGGAAGAAGAAGAGGAAGAAGAAGGAGAAGAAGAGGAAGAAGAGGAAGGAGAGGAAGAGGGGGAAGAAGAAGAGGAAGAAGAGGAAGAGGAGGAAGAGGAGGAAGAAGAAGAAGAGGAAGAGGAAGAAGAAGGAGAAGAAGAAGAAGAAGACGAAGACGAAGAAGACGGAGGGGGGGGGGGGGGGATGATCTCACCGAAGTACTCCTGGCGGTTCTCCGAGGGCTCCCGCCCCGCGCCGCTGCCGGCGGGCTCCTCCTGGGGCCGGCCGGGGCCCCCGGCGGTGGCGGCGGTGAGCGCTGTGGCCGTGGGCTTGGACAGCGCCTTGATGGTCGGCGGCGGCTCCTTCAGCCTCAGGCCGCCCAGGAGCCCCTCCCCCTCCAGCGCCGCGTCCCGGAGCAGCAGCCGCGTCAGCTCCTCCTGGTAGCGCGTGCCCGGCAGGTCCGAGTAGCGGGCCCTCTCGCCGGGCGCCGGCCCCGCCTCCTCCCCCCTCCCGCCGGCCCCCCAGTGCTCCCCCCACCACTCGGGCCCCGCCTGGTAGCAGGCGGCCGCGGGGCTGCCCACCGCCGGCGGGTACGAGTGCCGGCCGTCGTGGGGGCCCGCCTCCAGGTAGTGGGTCCAGGCCTCCACCGAGGGGCCGCCGCCGTAGCCGCCGCGGCCCCCGTAGCCGGGGGGCCCTCCGCCCTGGAGGAAGGGCTGCCCCTGCTGCGGCGCCAGGGCGCCCCCGGAGGCCGAGTAGCGCGAGTCGTAGCCCAGGCTGATGCCCGAGGTGCGGTTGCTGGAGCAGCGGCTCCCCATGGGGCTACCGCCGCCGCCGCCGCCGCCGCCGCCGCCGCCGCCGCCGCTGGCCGTGCTGGAGGCGAAGCTGGACCGCGGGCTGACCAGCACCGACTCCTGCAGGCTGAACGAGGAGCGGGGGCTCAGCGGGGGTCCGGGCTGGCAGAACATCCCCCCCATGCCCCCGCCCCCCCCGCCGGGCGGGTCGGCGTGCCGGTAGGGCGGGTGGGACAGGGAGGCGGGCCGGGGGGACTCCCAGAGCTCGCCGCCCGTGCTCAGCCGCTTGTAGAACAGGGCCTCCTGCAGGGACAGACGCTTGTGCCTCTCCGGCTCCGACGGGTAGCCCAGCTCCCCGCCGCCCGACCGGGGGCCCGGTCCGTAGGGGTAGGGCGGCGGGGCGGAGGCGGGCGGCGGCTGGGCGTGGAGCTGCTGCCTCTTCACCATCTGCTGGAGCTCCAGGGAGTAGCGGCGCTGGCCGAGGGAGGCCTTGGAGCCGTACGGCCCCCCCCCCCATGGGGTCCAACTCGGGGCCCAGGCCCGACTCGCGGCGCAGGTAGCAGGAGTTGCGCTGCTGGGGGGAGCGGTGGCGCAGGGGTGCCAGGTTGGGGGGCTGCTGCTCCGCCTCCGGGGGTCCGGCCGCCACCTTGGAGGAGGGGGCGGGCGGCGCTGGCGAGAGGAGCTGGTGGGGGGGCGCTCCTCCTCCTACGCCCGGTGCTGCTTTGAGGCACACGTCAGCCGCGACGGGGAGGGGGAGCTGGCCAGGCCGGGAGGCGGGGGCACCTCCAGAGCCGGGGGGCGGCGGCAGACCGCCGCTGCCCACCGTCGTGCCCACGTTGGCGTTGCTGTTGTTGGAGTTGTTCGCTTGGTCGTTTTTTTTCTTGGAGCTGTTGAATTTTGCACTGCCCGAGTCCGTTAGTTTTAACTTTTCCAACAGCTTGCTGATGGGTCGATCCATGATCAAGTCCGTTTTTCAAACGCACTGCGTTAACCAACGTTTCACTACTGGCTTCGTTTAGAGCTACACTTAAAGGGAAACCAACAGAGGTACTTAATAAATACAATGCCAGCAGGTACAGTAGACGAGTTACGTTCAAGTAAGTCCCCACAACAGTCTTCAGTACAGCAGTTGAAAGGCAACAGTCGAGGGTGCCTTGCCTGTCACATAGGCCTCAGCGTTTAAATGATTAAGACCTACAGTGCCCTTGGCTATGTACA
This sequence comes from Pollachius pollachius, assembly GCF_949987615.1. Classification (NCBI taxonomy): domain Eukaryota; kingdom Metazoa; phylum Chordata; class Actinopteri; order Gadiformes; family Gadidae; genus Pollachius; species Pollachius pollachius. The sequence continues at coordinate 10,264,575 of NC_136953.1, read as the reverse complement.
CAATAAATACGACAAGATAAATAAAAAACGTTTACGACATCTCAGGGTTGAAACATTGTCACTCATCCAGCGGAAAACCTACAGACATCAGTAGGCATGGGTGAGGAAGAATCCATCGGACTTACACGAGTGGTCCGGGTCGAAGTCAACGGAGAAATAAATAAAGAAAATGAGAAAACAGAAAGTAATAATTAAAGAAGTTAAATAACGACTAAAGCCACGTTTGTTGAGCTATTGCGGTTGAAGGTATAGGTTATGCGCCCACACCTGCATCCTCTGTTACCATATCATAACAGTCTCGATGCGGATAGCGGTCAGAGGCACTCAAGTTAATACATCGACGATGTAGATTTGCAAAGGCAGTTTTTAACGTCCGATGTTTTGCCTAGGGGTTAAGTTTATACCTTCTTTGTTAAGATATGAGTGTATATGATGTCTAAGTTAGGTATCGCTCGGTTCTTTTTCCTCCAGCACAAGTGTGTAGGGGAAGCCTGGGGAGAACGCGTTACTTCTCGTTTAGTCTACTGAACTAAATAGAAAAATGTATTTGTGTCCACGCTTTAAAAAAAAACCACCAAGGGTTTCGCTATTCGTTTGTGGAGGAGATATTAAAAAAGTACAAACGCGTCGGAAGGTTGGAGATAACATACGTCGCTGGACACATCCGTCCTTCGTCTTCTTTCACTGGCGTTTTCAAAAGAAGCCCGTCTTGAATCGGAACAAATAAGCAGGAAAGTTGTTTTTGTCTGAGAGTGGAGTTAGAGGGAGTCCGCACAAGAGTTACATCTGATCCACCAGTGTGCGGGGGCGAAAAATAACGAGTCGCAGGAGATTACATTAAAAAACACAAAATCCTTCCAGGAGCGCCTTGCACGTTCAGTGACTTTGTTTCTTTCTTCCCCCTAAATTACTTACCTCCCCCCTCTTTCCCTTTATCAGTCAGCGGTTGCTCGGTCCCCCCCCCCCCCTCCTCCTCCTCCTCCTCCGGGCCGGGACACCTTTCCACCAGCCATTTATTTCGTCATTCACGAGCTCGACTTTCCCGGTGGATGCCCACTCCACCCTGTGGCGAAACGCCATAGTCGAGTGCGGACGGCGGCTCCACAGAGGGACGTATGCACGGGTTACAGCCAGACACAATAAATATAATGTGTTATTCCGGAGCGGCGCTGCTAAACGAATGCGTTCGCCGCGGGTACGATTAGCGTATGCAAATGAATGGGACATCCACCTTCATCTGTCAATGCAACATAACCAAGCGAAACCTCTATAAAAAATACAAATTATGCATAAAGGAGATTAAGTTAGGCTGAAGTCACGAAAACGATTCCTTCATTGGATGCAACCTAAGCAGCGTTGTTTTAGACAGTGCTGGGCTTCTGTTTGATTTTTCGAATCAAAACGGCAAATAAACACACTCTTTGAAGATTAAAACAACCAAATGTGCAAATTCTACACATTTAATTTGGAAAGTCACTTTTTAAACTTCTGTTTAGACAATCGAACTACTTTATTGTACCACCAGCCTGTGGAATGTGCGGAAGGAGATGCGTGAGTGGTCTGGCTGGTGATTTTTTTTTTGGCGTGTATGCGTTCTCCAAGGACGATACTAAGTAAACATTCCGCTGCTATTTCAAGACTGGTCGGCATTTGTTAGTCGTGTTTCCTGCCGTTTTGTGGCAGTTAACGGAGACCAAGTGGGTCAATATAAAGTGCAACTTGTTTTCCCGGCTTGTTCGGCAGTCTTCTCGTTTTGTCTGCCCTGAAGCCCCCTCCTTTGGCTCCGAAGCCTTTCATTGCCCTTGCGGTTCACTGGAGTCCCTGCCTTCCAAACACGCGCGTTTGTCCCGTTGACTGCGAGTGAGGACTTGTCTGAAAAGCTAACATAGGAATTCTTCAGGGCTTAGTGTTAGCACTGCTGTACAAAAACAATACTTTTAAAAGCCACATAAATGGTTTTAACACAGTTTCCACAGTGTCCCTGCCAACACGTTGACATATTAACGGCGTAGATGAAAACATTAATTACACTTTAAACCTGTGTGTGTGTGTGTGTGTGTGTGTGTGTGTGTGTGTGTGTGTGTGTGTGTGTGTGTGTGTGTGTGTGTGTGTGTGTGTGTGTGTGCAGACGCCTGCGTGTGAGAGAGAGAGAGAGAGAGTGGAAGAGTGCGAGAGTAGACTGGAATGCCATTAGGCCCTAAAAAGAAGAGTACAAAAGTCACAGTGTACCTGACCACTAAGTGATCAAATATGCAGGCACAGGTTTAGAGAGCATGGCCTGACAGTTGACCGATAATCCAAGGAAAGAACATATACACACACCATTGGCACAAACACGTCTTCCCCACGGGATAAGAGTCAGACAATTAAAGGTAACATCCATTTTCTGGGCGAAATGCAATGTTAACAACCTGTTATATGCTGGGTGAAATGCAAGGTTAACAGCCTTTTGATGCTGAAACAGCTTACTATGCTACAAAAAATAATCGCATTCATTGTAAATTACAAAAACATGATATATTTAGTGGATTCGTGTTTAATGAATAAGCTTACATAGTTTCAGACATCGTTAAACTCTTAGGAATATGCTTTATTTCATTATTGTCTCCATTGTCTGCTTTTTGTCTTTACATCTTCCAAATTTCAAAAAAGTAAAATATAAATGTCAGCGTTTCCACAATACTACAACCGTAAGATATAATTGAATGCTCCTTATCCAAAGTCAATGCCCCTGATTCATAGAAAAAGACAAAGTAGACAAACGGTTCCCTATTTTATTCAGTATACTTTTCCCCAAACCGGGTAATAAACGCACCCTACACTTAAGGTTAGCATTAAGCATATAATTAAAGGATAATAACACAATGTTGTGATCTGCATACTCAGAAAAACCAAGGTTGTTGGCACCATCTAGTGGCAAAGTCAAAATAGTGCAGACAAGATGGCGGCCCCCATCAAGACGTTGTGCTGCTCAGGTAAGAGGTTACCGACCGATTTTGCCGTTATTAATGATCGAAACAGAGAGAATTCGATGTCATTCAATGTTTGAGTTTGTTTACTTCACCACTGTCTGCCTTTAGTTGTATTCACACATTCACTCGTCACATAACTAACATTGCGGTAACGCTAAAGCTTTCCCTGCTGCTAACCTTCTTCAGTCATTTGCAAACCCTAACATGCTACTATCTCTCACATTTTGAATTACTTTTGCATTTATATGACTCATTTCCTGAACACAACTCTGTGTTATTGTGACAATCTTGTATAGTTCATGCAGGGGGTCATGGTAAATGCATCTTCTACCTATATCCGCTTTTGGTCCGATACGTTAAATATATAATAAGGACAAGGACTTTAAACCACTGTTGATTTACCAATCTTATTTCCAGTTTTGAGATGTTCTAGGCGTTCTTTCGGTACAACATCTACGAACCAAGCGGGGAAGAAGTGGAGAACGGAGTAAGTATATAGAGTTTTTGATCACTTGGTTTAAAGCAGTTTTTTTTTTCTATCCTTGTGTAAAGACGTCCAATGCACTGAGTAATTTAATACATACATTGAATAAATTGTATACAGATTAATGTATGAATACAGATTTGCGTTTTGACATGCAAATGATTTCTATCCTATTTTTTATATCCAATATTAAGAAATTAATGTTACGCTAATTATGTTCTTCACAGACATGGATTGGCTCCGTCTGGTACAGAATATGGACCTTTGACAGACCTGCCTGATTGGTCATATGCGGGTAACTATGATGTACTTTAATTCACATATGGATGATGATTGATGCAGAGGGTCAGTGTAGCCTATAATAGGCCAGGAGAGACGTCAAACAAGTGTTACAATGTCTTCGTGACTTGCCAACACTTTTATCCAATGTGACTTATAGTGAATACAGAATACGAACCAGGTAGGGAGTGAGGCCATCTTGCCGTAGGATGTTCAGACTCTCCCTGCGTTCCAATACCCATACTACCATACTATTTAGTATGTCAGAAAAATATTTCGTAAGTTTTAGTATGGAAAATGCATTATGCCAAAAATACCAGGATGAACTAAATCATGTCGGATATCGCAGTATGCATGCCAGCAAGCTTTTTGCCTATTCTGCCACATAATCCTCTACGCAGCAGAAGATAGTATGTCTTTGTGTGAATGTCTATACTGTGTGCAACAGTATCTACTTAGTAAGGTTAGCCGCCGTAAGTACTACATGTAAAAGTAAAAAATGCTGGATCGCAGCTTTGGTCTGGTCTTGTGCACTCAGCCGTTTATACACCAGAGGGCGCCAAAGTGCAGCTTTCCACGTGTTTCTACGACGCCCCGTAGATCCTTTTCACCTAGGTGTCATGGTAGGACATTTGCTAGCTGGGCGACACCTCAGGCAGGTTTTTAACAGAGTTTATGGTTCACAGATGGAAGACCCGCCCCTCTGCTTAAGGGTCAGCTGAGGAGAAAGCAAGAAAGAGAGGCATTAGCAGTGAGTACCTTTCTGTTTCTTTGCTTTCATTGGTCTGTTTCAACATTGTTGTTTTTGTTGTTTTGATTGTTTCATTGCATTAGCATTATTCCCCCCCCCCCCCCCCCCCCCCACCCCAGATTAGTTATTAGTTAGATTAGGAATTAGCTCAACATTGTTATTACTGCAATGGCGGCTGTTTTTTTTACCTGACCCCATAGGACCCCTGTTTTGACCTGTCTGTGTCCTCTCTGTTTCTCTTAGAGACGCGTGGTGATGCTCAGCGGAGAGGTAGATAAGGGGATGGAGGCATGGCAACAGAAAAAGGAAGACGCAGAGCGAATGGAGGCACACCAAAAGTCCCTGCTTCTCAAACCGAAGGGCCAACTATTACTAAAGAAGTCAACGTAAAACCCTTCAGTTATAGAACGTTATGTCTGTTTTTTTTGTGTTCTTTTTCAGTAGAATATTGTTTCTTTCTTAACTTGGTTTTTCAATGGCTGCCTGGACACCAGGTGATATGAAACATCTCTTTAAGTACTTTAGTTCTGGTCATTTTAAAATTACAGTCTCCACAAGCCTTCCTGGAAAACATTTGCATCATTTTTGTTTTGTTATCATGGCCGAAACACTTTTACACTAGTTTTGTTAAATGATTTATCTTGCATAGGTGGCATATAATGTAAGCAGGGCTTTTCACTCAATAAAAACCATTGATCCTTCAACGATGATCTCATTGAACTTGCAATGTTCTTCATAGGCTCTTAGCCTCCACTAGAATGCAGCATTTCTCCAGTTAAACCCTGGGAGGAGAGCTGCCATTTTGTCTCCAACTGTGGTCAGAAAAAAATTGTTTCCTGGTATCAGGCCAAGAAAAAGCAGGGGAGGGCAAATAAAGTTGCACTGATTGAGGTTTAAGTGAGGTCCATGTGTGTGAGGAGTTTATGATGCCCACCTTGGAAGTGTTCTAACTCCACACAAATCAAACACAGACTGAAAAAAGCCGATTTGCAAAGGGAGCTAAAAATGTAAAATTTACATTTCATTAAACCATTTAAATGACGGTATGTGAAACTCTTCCACTTACTGAAGAGAAATCAAAGTAAAAAAGCATAAAGCTCAAGTTTCAAAGATTTTATTTCATCTTTCTAATATGGACTGTTGTTTATGGAGTCTCAATCTGTCCTGGATTATCTAGAGAATCTCCCTGATTGCTGTGCTTGGACTGATACAACAACCTCGAAAGAGATTGACACTCTCTAACCCACTGAATACATATGGAGTCATCTAACTCTATGGTAGTTAAAGTTTGTTTGCAAGTTGGACGAGTTCATTCTGGGTTGAAGTTGAATCAGTCAATTGCATCTCTAAACATGCATGAATTGCGAAATGAAAGGTGTAAACAGTTCTATTTCTCTCTTATCTTGATGGTTTTGGTTTGAACCCAGTCAAGTTTCAGCATTTCCGCAGCTGTGCCTTTGCGAAGTCAGCACTAATTCTGTGTGACTTTGACATAGACATAGACTATTTACAAAGTGAGGTAAGGCTGTGTTTCTTTCTCTCTCTCACCCTCTGTCTTTCAGTGTTTTTCCTCCTTCCTCCGCTCTATCCCCTCATTCCTCCTCATGTTTCCCTCTCCATCTCTCTCTCTCTCTCTCTCTCTCCACGGCCCTCTCCTCTCCCATCTTGCAGACTTCAGCAGAGCGCCACTGTAATTACTGACTGTTATAGCAGCTGAGTTGCAGATTCTTCTTCTCTGGCGATGGGAAGGGGTTTTCTGTTTTTTTTTTCCTTTTTACATTTTTTCATGGGTCTGAGCTGACCAAATGAGCTGACTCGGACCAGACTTTAACAGAAGTGTTTTCAGAATGTAAAAACAAATGTTGTACAAAGCCATGCCATGATCTAAGTCTGTTTGCCAGGTGATGTCCCCACTGCTGAGACACGCCCGGACACAAAAGGATGGAATGCCACCTCATTGTCACATTGAATGTGTATTCATAGTGTGATGCTATTTTATCAGCCAGCTTCCTGTCTTCTTTTTTGGCTGCCTCAACCTCGTGAATCTTCTACTGTACTTCTGTCGTCCTCTCTGTCTCGGTTTCTTCGCGCGCGCACACACACACACACACACACACACACACACACACACACACACACACACACACACACACACACACACACACACACACACACACACACATAAACACTCTCATGCAAACTGAGAAGTGAACCGTTCCCAAAGCAACGCTAATGGTATACGGACACTAGCGGCCTGCTTCTCCCACTCCTTCCCTCCCCTCTCACCCTTGTGTTGTTATGGTTTTTCGGAAAGGGTTGGGGAGGGGGGACGACAACCAGATGTTACTTATTGTGCACAAGTCGATGCGAGGGTGTCAGTCTTGAGCTCAGTCTCTGGTAGGATAGGCGTGCAAGGACAGAGAGGGTGAGAGAGAGAGAAGACTGGAGGAGATGGGGTGGGCAGATGTGGTGATGGGGGGCTGATGTGGGGATGGGGGGGGATTATCCTTCAAGGACTCTTTAGTTTTGCTCATAAGCCACACACGAAACCGATGGTGGTGAAGGGTGTCTAGGGTTACCGGCAGATAGGACCCGGGCTAACAGAGGCCACCGAGGGGGTTCCTGATTCAGCAGTCCCCCCACCCCCACCACTTCCTGTGCCCTGGGTGTCGGTGGGCTAGGTTATTGTGGGGGAGAGAGAGAGGGGTGGCACTCATGTGTTTTGCGAGACGCATGAGTCAGCGGCGGGCCGCACAAGCAGTGTTGACACATTCGCTCGCTTAATAGTGCTGTTTGAACCTGTACATTTCTCTCGGTGTGCACGCTCAATAGTTACTATAGCAACGATAGCACGTTGACTGACCACCCGCCTGTCTCTAGCTCCTGCTCCCTAAGGGAAAAGAGTGCACCCAGAGGTAGGAAGGAAGGAAAGAAAGAGTCACAAGTGGACGGAAAGTGCTGCCTATGGCTTACAGTACAAAGCGGCCACAACGTAGGTTAACCAAACACGGTGTGGAGGTTGAATTGCAAGCAGCTGTCCCGGCCGCTTCCTGCCCACGGGGCAGTGCTGATGCCGAGGGACGTTTGTTTCTCCACCCTCCAGCACGACCGAGCGGGCTCCGGACTATCCCGGCAGGAAGAAAGAGAGGGCGCACGGAAACTAGAACGGCCGCCCCGTTATTATGTCTCATCTGTATTATGAGATGGGTTTAATAGAGAACCAGAACCTGGCATGTATGGTATGACCATGGGGAGACCATGGTTTAGCAATTTACAGAATGTAATAGATGAAGCAAATTATAAAATGATATGTTGATGTTTGTGCGACGTTGCGTACAGCCTATCACTTACCTAATGTTACCTTGCCTACTACATTCGACAAGGCTGAATCAGGGAAATGGAAAATTCGCCATTAATATATATTAGTTGACATACTTTTAGCAGAGGCCGTCTGCAAAATGGAAATATCAGGTGACAGCAGTGGAAGAAAGAGAGAGAAAGAGCGAGAGGGAGAGGGAGTGTGCTAGAATGGAAAGTAAATGAACAGATGAGAGAAGAAAAAATATAGAAATTAATAATCAGCCATAAAAAGAAGGCCTGTTTTCCCATAGAGTACACTTTTTTAACGAAAGCCTGGAGCAGATTAACTTCAATTCAACTTAAACTTGCTCACAGTTGTAATACATGTCCTGACACTAAGATCAATTATATCAGGGTATCAGTATGAGTGTTAATCTGATAATCTGGTTATTTGATTAGTCTAGAATTATCACTAAATTAAATGTAGTGCCACAGAGTCAAACTGATCTTCATCCTTTATTCAGGGAAGTTGAAACATTCACCACAGTAACATAAGCAGTGTGTATAAACTAGAAAGTCATAATTCAGTTAAAGTTCAGATATCTTACTTGAAAGTGACTCTGGTCATCTGTAACAAAATCACTTAAGTAAAAAGGTAAAGTAGCTCAAACAACATTTACTTAGGTATCAAAGGTATTAACTTGGGTTAAAATGTACTAAAGGTTCGGGACTTAAAAGGCTGTCTGTTTCTTATGGTTTATGGTGTGCTGTGATTGGAGGATCAGTGACACATGCTTAGAGCAGCATGTGATTATATCAATATGTTGACAATAAAAGTGGGGGTTGTGCATGCAAGTGTATGGGTGTGTGTGTGTGTATTATCTGCATGTACATACGTGTGTATTTGTATGTGTGTGTGTGTGATGGGGATTGGAAGGAGGGAGGGAGAGAAAGGAAAGAAAGAAAAGAGTGAAAACAGACCAGAGATACTTGTGGTGACAGGGGAAGAGTGGAAGACCAGAGGCTCATAAAAAAAGAAAAGAAAAATAATGCAGAGGGCGGGAAATAAGAGTGAGAGAGCTCAAATAACATCTCAAACATACTTTTCTTTTCATATTCGTTGTTTATTCTCTCTCATGTATTGGCTATTCTTATTTTTAGAACACTCATGCAAAAAAATGCTTCAAACACACACACACACACACGCATGCATACACACACACACACACACACACCCATACACACATACAAAACACACATGACATGCATACAAAACACACACACACACACACACACACATAACACACACATACAAACACGCACACACAAACACACATAAATAAATACAAATGCACACACAGACTTGGAGACTCCAGCTGGGCCAGACTGCACTGGGGAGCTCAGAACTTCTTTCACAAATTCCAGATGCCTCTAACCGAGCTCAGCTAGAACGCTGAGCCACGCTCTACTTTCCGAAATAAAAAACGTGACCATTCCATCATTCTTTCCACCGCCCCCTCTAGCTCAACATATGTCGACTGGTGCCGTGCCCAAAGACTGCTCATAGATCGAGCTCATAGTTAACTGATCCATTCCATCCAAGTAGCACACAGAGATAATGTGGCTTTCTTAGGACTCTGGGAAGGCTTTTTCACATCAAGCATTGGGATTCATTCTTTATCAAGGAGTTACTCTTAAGTCTGTGTGTGTGTGTGTGTGTGTCTGTCTGTGTGTGTGTGTGTGTGTGTGTGTGCACGTGCGTGTGTATGCGCGTGCTTGCATCTGAACAACATAGGTATACATGCATGTGTTTGCAAAATGCATATGCACAATGGTGTATGCAACATCAATCACACATGTATTGTTTTCGGATTTTAGAAAACAGCTTTATTTCATCTCGTCTAAAGTAATGACAATGCTGAAAACAGAAATAAGTATCTCCTTTTATTGATTTCATTATCATAAACAGTGTGCACATTTTGAGTGAGGTTGCCTCTGTTAAAGGACATCTTGGAAAAAAAGTGGAAAATATCATTTCGGAATGTAAAGTCTGAGTTTCCCTTTACTTTTAATGCATTTTATGATACCCAAAGCCATTTTCCATATTTCTCGCCTTCATTTAGAGCACAGTGATACCGGGCCATTAAAGAGTAACTAAATACTATAATTAAAACTCTGGCAACAGCGCCCTCTCTGGTCAAACGAAGATGACAACAATATTTCTGATGGACTAGGAAATGGGCAGGGCTACACGAGCTCTCTGCTTAAGGACAACGGCCGATGAACAGCGCAGAACCAGCTGCACATACTAGGCACTGCAGGTAGATATACACCAAAGTTTTCCTATAATGTAATCTTGATCTTATGATAGTCAATAAAATGTTAGAATCTCTTCACTTTGGTAAAAAAAAAAATAGGGTAAAGACATCTTTATTAGAGTGTAATTTCGGAGTGTCATAACATGCCTTTACCATGAAAAATGCCCGAAGCATCACCCATCTTTACTGTAGTCAACAGTGGTGTATTAGTTTTCTCAACTCTGTAAAAGCCCCCACTGTTGAATTAAGGTCTTTAAAGCAAGCTCAATCAATCTGTAATTAGCACACTGATGATTATTATTTTTAAATACAAATCAATTAAAATTATGTTGGATTCTGTGTGAAGACAAAACACAACACTAAGCACCATCCAAATAGTAGTTCATAAATAAATGTGGTTCTGTGCCAGCCATTAAGAAATTCCCGTTAAAAAATATCGGGTTACGGCTTCCGGATTTAATTACGGATACCGATATACCACCGAACATGGAATAAAATAAAAAAGGGAGCTATTTGCATGATTGTCATGTTAAGCCTCTGTCCAGCAGGCTTCCGAAGACAACACAAAAATCAAAACTAATCAAGTCATCATAACGTTACCAATAAAACAACGATAACCATAACTATAATAACAATAATTTGTCGTACAAAATGATAATAATTCAAAATGAAACACCGTTATTAGATCTGGACCATATTAGGTAATCCGTACCAATCGACAAATTCCAGCTTCAGATAGATAAAATAACCTGCCATTTTTTTTTCTCTGGCCCCGGATGGAGCTCATCTAATTTCACTCAGTAATTATAGCGGCAAAGTTGTGCTAATTAATAAAAGTAGCAAGTTGAGATGGCTGACCTGAAATTCACTCAATATAACCGCTTTAGGACACGAATGCTGTGTTTATGGATGTGCCCGGCTGCAGGTGGAAAAGTATAATTTAAGTAGCTAAGATTTAATTTCGATTTTTTTTAATGCTGTCCACGTTTAACTAAATCTCTGGAACATATGGCCCAAGTTAAAGTTTTAGTTTTTTTTTCTCCAAAAAACGGATGATGTCATCAAACAGGACCATTTCCACCATGTGACATTAGGATTTCAAATGTTGTAAATGTTATATGCCACGTCCTCACCACAGTTTAAATTCTGCTTTATAGTGCAGTCAGTTATACACTATGCTTGAGGGAAGAAAAAACAACAAGCAGAAACCAGCAGACCAGTTCTCTAGCTAGGTATTGAAAGTTCCACCAATGCATATTTAAGATACGAAACGGCCAAGCCAATACTGCACAAATGTAAGTTGATATCTTTCCTGGAATTAAAGATGCAACTTCCCATGGAATATTCTGATTCCTTTTGGCTTTGCAGTTGTTTTTTTCAGATTTGACATACAAAAGAAAAGTACATACAAGTGCAAACACAAACTTGGAGTAGCGACCTAGGAATGTTCCAGTATATACTCTGCCTTCACAACCAATGAACAATACCCACCAGACTAGTGGATGGTTGCATTTTGGGGGTGGAAAAAATCTCTTCCGCAGCTGTGTTGAGCGGGAGGAAAAAAACAAAAGAAACGGGAACAAATGTTTTTTTCTTTCTTTCTCTGCGCTAAACGGAGGAAGATCGGATTTCAAATCGTCCGATAACTAACGAAAGGCGATCTGTAGGGTTTCATCATGTGGAAATCGTGGAGATTTTCCAAACAAATAATAATTATTTAGAGTAAACATTTTGAGTTTACTCGCAACCAAAGTTTACAGGGGGGGGGTGGGGGGGTGGGGAGTAATCGGACAGCTGGTGTAGCTGGAGTCGTCAAGTGATAGAAGTGAGGGGTGGGGGGGATGGTGGATTCTATTGGACGGGGCAGAGGAAAGAGGAGAAGCAGATTAGTGGAAAGAAAATGGTGGCTTTCGGGAGCATTTGGAACAGATAGGTGCCTAGTCGGACGAAGAACAACCCCCCAACCTCCCCCATTCTCTCTGCTGGGGATGGATAACTACAGAATACATAAGTTCCTGAATTTTCATGAGGATATGTTCAACACTCTCTCTCTCTCCGTCTGTCTCCCTCTCTCTTTTTGCCCTGAATCGTGGCTCTGTACAAACACCACTCAAATCATCTCCTCTCCCCCCAGGTCTCTTTCCATTGGTCACGTTCGCCTTCTTCAATTTCCTTCTTCGATTTCCTTCTTCGATTTCCTTCCCTTCCCCCAATGCGCTGCTCCAAACTTCTTCTCCTCTTCCTCCTCCTCCTCCTCCCCTCCCTTCCCTGTCGTCAGTCTGTCCAATCGTCCGCAAGTCTCTCTCTTTCTCTCTCTTCCGTTCTCTCTCTCTCTTCCGTTCTCTCTCTCTCTCTCTCTCTCACCCCCCCTCTACACCTTGTCCAGCAGGGACCTCTGGCAGTACAGGAGGCGCCTCGGCGTTCCGTACTTCCGGAAGAACAGCAGCGCTCCCAGCGTCAGCACCACCAGCACCAGCAGCATCAGCGGGATGACCACCGCCGCCGGGCCCGCTCCGGAACCGCCGCCCTGCTCGTCGACCTCGATGATGATGACCTCATCCACGCCCTGCCTCCTTTTGGGTTCCTCCCCCTCGCAGCCCATCCAATCGCTGAGCACCGACTTGGGGTAGCCCGACTCGACCTTCATGTACTGGTTGTTGAACTTCCAGTATTTGTTGGCTTTGTAGAAGTAGGTGTACGCTGCGTGGGGGAGACAGGAGAGGGGGGGAGGGGGGGGAGGGGGGTTAGTCACTGAAACTGATGCAAGATTTATAACTACGGGAAGATCAGAAGACGGTGGGAAATGCGGACAAGCAATCTTGAGGATGTTTTTTACATTTACATTTAGGGCATTTGCTTTTATCCAAAGCAACTTGAAATAAGTACATTTGTCTTTCGGTACAAAAAGGATGTTCATAGAACCAAGTGCAATGAAGTTAACAGTTGCAGCAGCTCAGGAAGTCCCTAACAACTTAATATGACTTAAACTGTTTAGCTTGTTGTGCGACCCTTATATCCGCCATGGGATGTCTCTTCTGAGATCCTTATCAAGGTTGCTTCCTTGATTACGTTGTTCCGTCATCAGGTTCTTTTGAACGAGGCCTGTGAGCCCGCTGACACTGCAACCGTGGGATGAAGGGCTATACAGACGCAATGGAAGGGACTTGATTAAAGAAGGTATCCTTACATCCGTCCTCGCTCATGAGGGCGGCTTTGATGTTATCCGGGGCTCCGCTCCACATGCTGATTGGCTTGGGGTAGTCATTGTCCACTGTGCGCGTTTTCTCGTTGAAGCGGAAGTATCTGTAATTTCCAGCAGAAAACAAACCTCAGCTGCAACATTACAATAACAGCGTCTTTTTTACGAGGGAGAGAAAAAATCGCTGACTCGTCGTTTGTTAGTTTCAGAGCGGGAAATCATGGAGTGTGTTTGTTCTTTGGCTGACTGAACACTGAAGTTTCCACAGGAGAGGATTTGCAGTTGTTGTAGTAAAAAAAAACTGAATTTGAGTTCGATTTTAATTAAAACCTAAACAGCAGGAGGCAGTTTAAGTAGCAAATGTCTAATTCAATCACAGAACAAATGTTGTTTTCTTTTGAATTTAAAGCATAATTCCTCTGAAAGCTGCTATCTAGGAAGAGACAGGGGCACATGACAAGTGTTTATAATGAAACTGAGTCAATGAAAATAACCAGAACACAAGGGAGAAGCAGAAGTGGAATAGTTATAATGACAGTCTAGGACAAAGACCGCAACACCTCCCATTCAACGGAAAATAAGTAAAAAAAAACCGACGAGCAGAAACGAGGTCACATAGGCGGACTCACTTTGTTCCCCTGAAGAAGTATGTCTGGCCCGTGGGCGTGTAGAACAAGGCGGCGTCCATCTTGTCTCTTGGCAGGCCGCTGCCCAGGTCTTTCAGGCTCTTAGGAGAGTCCTTGGACATGCTTGACTCTGAGAACTCCCAGTACTTGTCACCTAGGGGAGGGGGGGGGGGGGGGGGGGGGGGAGAAGATGAGGAGGGTGACAAATGAGGAGAGAGGGAGGGAGAGTGAAAGGAAGAGGGAGAGAGAAGGAGAGAGAAAGGGAAAGGGAGAGAAGGAGAGAAAAAAGGAGTGGGTGAGGGAAAGAGACAGGGGGGGAGAAGGAAATAGAGAGGGTGAGGGAAAGAGAAGGGGAGGGAGGCAGATGGAGAGAATGAGAGAAAAACAGGGAGATGGAGAAAGAGCGGGCGAGGGAAAGAGAGGGAGTGACCGTAAGCAGAGTGAGGGAAAAGAGAAAAAGAGAGCCACAGGAAAAGAGGGAGGGAGCCAGAGAGAGAAGAGAGAACAGAGAGAAAGAGAGAAAGAAGGAATCAGGAAGTCGGACTATAAACAACATCCAGATGTTTACACCAATGCACTGGGTGCTCGCGCCGACGCGGTCCCAAGCACTTTGTTCAAAGCGGAACCCACCCTTGAAGAAGATGAACTCCCCGTCGTCCCTCTCGTAGGCGGTGTTTACGTCGGAGGGCAGGCCCTTCCAGAAGTGGCCGATGGGCATGGGGTAGCCGGACAGCACCTTGTTGTTGCGGACGCGCCACAGCCACTTGTCCTGCACCATCACATCACACGTGCAGAGACGCAGCGTTGGAATAGGGAATCTGAAACTTGATTGCTATTTGTTGTTGTTGTTGTTGCGTCATTTTGGGTTCTTTAGGATTTCAGCAGTTTTTCAGATGCACTTTCATTGAGTTATTGAGTGATACGGAAGGTAATTTGAGCTTCATAGAATTTGCTTTATTTCAATTAAAAGGGGAAAGCGCAATTGGCAATTTATAAGAGAGTAGTAATTCATATACAGTAGGTGTTCGCGATTGCATTGAACCTCTGTATTAAATTTTTTTCCGAATCAGATAAATACCAAACAAAAGTCCCCAATAGCCAAGCGTGAAGATTCCCTTTTAACGACAAAAAAATAATAAATTGAATTGACTCAAAGTCTTTGTTTGAGTCATTTCAATTACTAGAGTGATCAACAGTATATGCCACGTATCTGACATCATGAGGACCACTGTCCTTGCATATCGATGGTCGCCTACCTTGAACACAAACATCTCTCCTCTCAGGACGGCGATGGTATCGAAGTGGCCCTCACAGATGTCGGGCCCCTGGCTGGGGTCCTCTGGGACGTAGGGCTTGGTGGGCCGCGGTGGAGGGGGTGGGGCTCCCGACTTGGTTCCTGAGGAAGATTGTCGTTTCGATGTTAATTAGGATTGTCTTTCAGCATGCATGTTCATTGCTGTTGGAATGCAGCAAAGAAGGTCATCTTTTGTCATTCAAAGATGACCAAAGCAAACTCGTACGCAAAGGATTAGTCGGGAATTAGTCAAGAATACCTCATGTTTCTGTTCAGTAAAAGCATTGGTGAACACATGCTAAAAAACGTGAATAATAATACGCGGTATAAAGATAATTCCCTCGCTGCGTCCATGTAAGGCAGTCAGCGCTTTACCTGAATGTAACATGGAAGAACATAGTTGTTTCGGAAACCATTCCTACAGGGTGACTTTGGCAAAAAACTTCCCCCTTCCTTCCGGTTGGCGGAGGGGGAAAGTACGACCCGTACCGTATATGGCCTGTATCCCCCGGCGGTCGTCGTCTGGGAGCTGGAAGTTCTCGGTGTCCATCCACTGGTAGAAGGGAGCCATGATGGCAGACGGGTTGTTGGAGTGCTCCAGGCCCAGGGCGTGGCCCAGCTCATGGACCGCCACCAGGAACACATCGTTACCTGGAGAGAGAGAGATGGGGAAGAGACATGGGAAAGAGAGATGGGGAGAGAGAGATGGGGAGAGAAATGGGGGAGAGAGATGGGGAAGAAAGATGAGGAGAGACATGGGGGAGAGAGAGATGAGGAGAGGGGGAGAGGGAGAGATGAAGAAAGAGAGAGAGATGGAGAGAGAAAGAGTTGGGAAGAGAAAGAGAAAGTGGCATAGGGAGGGAGGTTGAGTGGGATAAATAGAGAGACAGTGATGGGGGGTGTGAGAGAGAGAGATGGAGAGGGAGAGAAAGAGATGGGGAGAGGTGGGAGGGAGGAGACAGACAGTGGCGAGGGATGAGTAAGAGTCTAGACGCATCGCACAAGGCCCGGCGAGATTAGCCAAATGACAGGGTTTCAAACTCTGGAGGCGAAAGCACACCCTCCCTCTCTGTGATCATCAACCCTTTCACTTCCTGCCTTCGCCCTCCCTGCTGTGACCATTAACCCTTTCACTTCCTGCCTTTGCCCTCCCTGCTGTGACCATTAACCCTTTCACTTCCTGCCTGCACCTTCCACTGCAAGTCGCCCCCTGAAACTATTTACGAAAACGTTTCAGTCATTTATCAGACGCTTTTACCCATCGCAGGGACAGTGAATCGAGGTGAATGTCATCACTAAGCGGGGTTAGCCTCTTGCTCATGGACAGCTACCCCCAACCTTCCTTTTACCTCCCATCTGCGACCCCGCGGGACAGTGGTTCTTAAACGCTTGCATCTGACGCTATTCAAGACAATTTCTGTGTGTCCGTTGAACCCAAACGCACACTCAGGAAGGTCAACCGGGAGCACGCCGGAATTGTTGATTATTCCCAAAGGATTAGTTTTCTTATCGTTTTTCTGAGCGTTCCGTGCATAGACGAGCCGCCACCCCACCTCAAGCCCGACCACGACCCATTTAGGGTCCCGACCCGTTATTGAAGCAATGCTGCAATTGGACATGACATCATCAAGTGAACACCGGGTCAACAAGGGGAACCCCCACACCCCCATCACATCCCACACACACTCACCACCCTGGTCGACGTTCCCGGTGCTCCAGGGCTCCGAGAGGTCAAAGTGCGTGTCCCCGCCGATGCCGTGGCCGGGGAAGTAGGCGTGTGCCAGGAAGCCCCCCTCGCCGTCGAAGGGCGTGCTGTCGCCGTGGAAACCCTCGGAGAAGGAGAGCATGATGTCGGCGAACTTGTCCACCTTGTCGCGGATCTGGCTGTACGGGATCTCCCGGAAGGTGAGCGGGATGGCGCTCTCCCACACCTTGAAGGCCTTGCGGATGGCCTCGTACGTCCCTCGCTCGCCCACCTTGGGGGTGTAGTTCTGTATGCTGTGGGGGGGTGAGGTTGGGGGGGAGGGGGAGGGTGGTTATCGTTAGACCGAGGCCAGGTCCAGTCGTTTGGAAGTTGGAGGATGTCGTTTGGACGTCGTGAACCATGTTAATCTTTTAAAGAGCTTTACCGAAGTTAATTACTGATATTAAGAAGAGATATACTTTATGGGGAGCTATGCAGAGTCTAGTTAACCTTCACTTTGCATAGCCCCCCCCTCCCACCCCTCCAACTTATTGTATGTTGTACGTCCTGGCACTTAATGTACGCACTTATTGCACGTTGCATTTAGTTATCGTACTTAGTTGTGTAGCATCTTATCCTAGCTATCATTGTTGTATGCAGGGAATGGGTTAGCCTAGCGATTGTTAGTGCTTTGCACTTGGTTCTATGAACATCTTTACTGCAGCGACAGAGATATATTGTTTCACTTCTGCTGACAAATGTACTTACTGTAAGTCGCTTTGGATAAAAGCGTCTGCTAAAATGCCCTAAATGTAAGTGCAATGTATTCCCGATGAGAAAATTGGAAGTGTTTGTGTTTGAAGTTAACAGGCGGTCAGTTTTCATTTGGTTCACGGGTGACCTCTGACCTGAAGGTGATCTCCGACTTGTCCCACTTGAGGCCCTGGATGGCGTATCTCTTCCTCCTCATGCTCGTCTTCAACTCCGGCCCGAATTTATCGGGAACCCCGCACCTCGGCCGACTCATCGCCCTGGCAACGGTGCACATGACAGGTTATGGTTATTTTGTGGTTCACACTTTGTGGCATTTGTTTGATTGTTTGTATGTTGATGTGGACCTTGATGTGGGAAGCTATGTGTTTATTAATGTATTTATTACATTTATTTATTGGATCTTATTGTAAATACTCCAAAACATTGTTTGCTGGAGCATATTGAATAACCTGTATTTTTCCATAAAGGCTATAATAATAAGACAATGAGATCACTTTAAACCAACATGTTCCTATACATGTTGACGATGTGAAACCATCCCCTGCAGTGTGTATGGCTGGTGCGTATGGCAGTGCGTGACGGGGCTAACTCACGCTATCGTCTCGGTGTCAATGGAGCCCGTCACCGTCAACCCGTACAGCCTCTGCATGGCCGTGATCGCCGCGGAGACGGTCTTGAGTGAGCGGAGGTTCTGGACCTGGGCCTGGGACCTAAGATCGACCGGAGGCAAGTAGCCATACTGCTGTAGCCACGTCTGGGCGGAGAGACCAGGAAGGAGAGAGAGGAGAGGGAATCAGTTTAAAGGTCAGAGGGAGGATATGTGTATCACACATTTGATGAAAAAATGACACTATTTTATAATGGATATCTAACTATATTTGTAGATTCCAAAACAAACCCTTTCAAGTGAACTGAACGGTGCGTGTCATTGTAATATTGTATCCAGATGTTTCGGCTGATTCGGTTGGAATTCCACTCTTTAATCGTTATTTGAATTGATGTCGCCTTATATATACAGCATACTATTCACATACTATTCATGTCACTAGAAGGCACAAAGGTACAGCCAAGCAGAGACGTTGACACTAAAAAACCTTGATCCCTGGATTTGCCACATTCTACTAGCCATCTCAGTACTACAGTCAACAGTGTGTGTCAAGTCCGCCTAGCCGTTTACGCGACTGACTGACACACACTGCCTCATCCTCCCGATCAAGCTCTCTGGTTCGTTGTTTATCGGAGCATACCGCAGGTTTCACGCTCACACAATTACTGTTAGCGAACGAAGGCAATGAGGTCTGTGGTTCGACGCCAGGGCCGGGGAGCCAGCTTGGACATGTTACCTGGGGGAAGGAATGGTGGAGCTTGGGTAATGAAAATGGAAGGAGAAACATGCCTATGTGTTGCATTGAGTGTGTTTTTGTTATGAATTCGTGTTTCGGCTTGCGTTTCCTCGACGTTGCACAAAAGTGCGTATGTGCGTGTATGTGTTTGCGTGTGTGAGTGTGTGTGTATGTGCGCATGTGCGGGGCTGTGTGTGTTTGCGTGCCATTGCAGCATCTTCTAGGACATCCCGACTTTAAATCAGTCCATTTCAACACACTTAAGGGCGCTGCACACACGCACAGACCAAACAAGGCATTTTGAAGGGAAGCTCCCTACCCCCCTAATCCTGCAACCGGCCACACCCCTGTTCCATTCATAAACCTCGCATGACCTCAAATTTGTACGCTAAGAGAATAGAATCTTCAAGGAAACAAAGGCCCTTTATTGTGGGATTGTAAAACATCTAACATCTGTGAGCCAGTGATGTCCTTTACAGTCTGGTCGACATCGGAGCCAGAGACCACCGACTGTAAAGGGAGGCCGTGTGATTAAAGCCTACAGCCAGCCTCTTCAAGGCTCCGTCTTAACGGCCCAATATAAAAGATTTAGTGAAACAAATGCGAAATTACCAGAAAATGTTGTGAAATGTTGTTTAGCCGACCTCAACTCGTTTAAAACTAAATATAAGTCTAGGGATTGTACTGCTGTTTTTACCCCAACCCCATCGAGGTTAAACTGGTGACCAAAGATGAATAATAAAATGACTAAGACATATAGCAAACCATATCAAACCTAACTGCAACCGCATGTGTCTGTTTCGACTGTTCTTTTGTCTATCCAGATGTATGCACATCGGCGTGTCACACGCTAGTCTTTTGCCTCAGATAATCATAACGTGAACACTCTCTTTTAGTTGTCTTAACCAAATACACCTGCACTACAAAATTCACCATTCTCCTGAGAAAAATACTTGACATTTACCAACTGTCACGCCACTGATTCCTTTTGATGATAAAAACATTTTCCTTCTCTGTTTTTATTAGTACTAGTAGAAACATGGAGTCCAAGTAGGATAAAAAGCCATCTTTTACGTAAAATATTTTTTGTTATATAAGCTTCACCAGAGTGACAGATGAGTGGGTCTTTCCACTCATGTGTGTGTGTGTATGTGTGTGTGTGTGTGTGTCTGTGTGTGTGTGTATGCGGCCGTGTGTGTGTATGCATGTGTGTCTGTCTGTCTGTCTGTCTGTCTGTCTGTCTGTCTGTCTGTCTGTCTGTCTGTCTAGTGTGTGTGTGTGTGCGTGTGCGTGTGTGTGTGTGTGTGAAGAGCACACATCACGTCAGCCCACTGCTCCATCTTCACCACAAATTGAGTTAGTGGAATTACCAAGAATTCCTCCTTTAGAATTCCCTAAAACCTCAGGCCATCTCGGGGTTTGTTCCAATCAACTTTTTTCTGTCTCTCTGTCCTCCTTCCCCCCCTAATCCTCTCCTTCAAACCAGTGAGCAGAAAGAGGTGCTTAAGATAGGTTCAGGGAGGGGTTTCTGGTGGTGAGGTGGTACCTGAACCAGTTATACACACAGCTAAACATTGCTTGGGTAAAGACTCACTCCCAAAGTAGTCAACGAGGGGCCGGTCCCAAAAAAATAAAAAAGGGGCTTGGGAACAAGGTCCGTTTATGACCGCCGGGAGAAAAGCTACCTTTATTCTCACCCTACAAGCCCCTCGCTCTCTCCCCACCTCCCCCTCACACACACTACAGGTCCCGCTACAATATGAACACAACTATCGTGTGCATCTATCGATCCATGTACGTCACACCCCCTCTTTTCTGACTATGCCTCTCCTGCCCCCGCCACCCCAAGCACACTGGCCCGGGCTACTAGAGGCTCATGTGTGCTCCCTACAACGCCCCCCCCCCCCCACCCATCTTCCCTCGCTCTCCACTGACTGCTGACACTGTGTGCTGTGGCTCCACTGCGGTGACCCGTCTGGCCCCCCCCACCGTAGCTTTCGGTATCCCAACATGCACTTCTCTCCATGGAATTCCCATCGGACACAGCCGTAGTGAAAGGGGTCCATTTACTGTGACTCCGCACATGGCCGTCATTGGTGGCCTTGATTTGGGGGGGGGCGGGGCTACGGCTTGTGGTCAGTGGACTGGCCTGGGGCCTTTCCCCACATATTGACGGCCCCTGCTTCAGTCAACACACCCCCTCCATCCCCCCCCCCCCCCCCCCCCCCAGGCAAAAAAAGACAGAGAAGCGGCTTTGTGGGAAAGCATTGGGACGTGTACGTTTTCTTCCCAGTGCAGCGTCATTTCTAGTTAGCCAAGAACATGGATGCAGATGTCACATGTAGCTTGGCAGGTTGACGTCTTTAGGTGAATGTTGGTAAATGTTGTCAAATGTGGCCTGTGAAGCCCTTTGAGGCTGTTACTGCCGGGCTTAACCAAATACTCAAATACTCTTGTAGAGTTACCAATGTATCAAATCAAATCTATCTCAAGCACATCCATCTCCCTGTAAGGTTTGAAACTTTTCCTTGAAAAGCCTTGGTGTACCTATATCTCCTTTCAAGAGGAGGTCACGTAATTCATATTATCATTACGATAAACACATATATATATCGACAGCTCAACCACGCTGCCTTTAAAGATCACAATGCCGCTTGAAACACAGCGTTACGACATCGTCGCCATAGCCACGGCAGGTCCCATATTTCAAAACCGCTGAACAATGAGGAAACGGGACCATGACATTAGGCAACTCATGCGTCACGTCTTTTTTGATGCGCTAACATGAGAACCACAGCACTAGGGGGGGTCATCATATCGACTAGCTCGTAGAAGGTAGGTAGGTTCTGGGTTTCTACCCCCCAAGGCCTGCAGCCATCCTGTAGGCTTCCTAAGACGAGATGTCCGAGGCCCTCACCTGCTGCTGAATGGTCTGTGTCTAACGCTCACTTGTGAAAGACTTCGGACGACAGCGCCGGCCTGGTGACTCATAGAAGCTCAGGGGTTAGTCACGTTGTCCTTACAACCAAGCGTCCGGTCTGGTTACGCCATAAAATGCTGATTCGCTGTTAAAAGCATCAACAGCATCACCCACACCATACAAGGCCAAGCTCCTGTTCAAAGTTCT
This sequence comes from Pollachius pollachius, assembly GCF_949987615.1. NCBI lineage: Eukaryota > Metazoa > Chordata > Actinopteri > Gadiformes > Gadidae > Pollachius > Pollachius pollachius. The sequence continues at coordinate 10,242,424 of NC_136953.1, read as the reverse complement.
GAGTAAAAAAAAAAACCTCACTGAGTAAAAAAGTGAGGTGTGAGTGAAATCCCCCTGTGCTGTCATAGTTGCCGAGCCTAAAATGACGTGGAGGAATCTGTGTAAATTTGTCTTAAATTTGTCGGTGTATCCAAATCTACTGGGATGATACAAGTGCCGGGGCTAATTTGGAGCACCCTGCTGTGTTTAACTACCATTCAGCATTCACCGCCGCGCAGAAATATGCTCATTTTATGACATATGGCAGTTCCTTCATCAAGCCACAATACAATGTGTGAAGAGGCTGGAGGGCCGAGCCCGCTGAGACCCAAAACCCCTCCCCTCCCCTCCCCCCAGAACCACCGGCTTTATTTTCATGTCGATCTGGTTTGCTTCAGACAGAGCATAAAGTGTTTCCTCTCAACGAGATACCGAAAAAATAACATCTGTTCCACAATGTGTGGAAGTGTCAAGGAGAAGAAAAGGGGAAATAAAGGGTTTTTGGGATAATGAAAAAACGATTTGTTTTGGAGGAAAGCAAGAGGAGGTTTGGGAGAAGACCATTCGAAGACGAGACTGTGGAAGTGGGCTGCAGAGACGAGTGAGGGGGGATGACAAAGAAATAGGGGCAAACTTCAAAACCCTGCATGGGCCCAGCCTGAGTCAGTTGTTCCTTCAGTCCTGTGCCAACGGAAAGAAAGAAAACGCAAAGGCACATTTTGGCCGTGAGTGAGAGAATCTCATGTCGCCCCTCCTTTCTGGCATTCATGATTAAATCTATCTCAGAAATAAAGTTTATGAGAAAATAAAGTTGGCACTGTGAATCACACGAAGGAACAGGCAAAAGAAACGATGCAGATAACACTTGTGGATATTGCTGCTGTATGTCTGTATCCACATCTGTATCGGTCCACCCTATCTGTGGCAGACATATACATAGAGTAGACTGTACATGGGGAATCAAACCCACAACCTTTCGGCTAAGTCGAAAGGTTACGGCCACAAACCTATCATGATTTTCAGGTCTTAACTACATTGATGCTGTGGTGATAACTTTTTTAAGTTGCAGTCATCAAAAGTCATTAGTCACTGTATTTTAATTGCTTTCAATTTTGTTGAAGTTTCAGTAAGGTGACCAGCTGACGTAAGGTAAAGAAAGCTGTACAAACACACAGCTGTACACACACCCGCACGCACCTGTTCACACACATTCACACCTCATTCACACCTTCGATTGGTCATACCCATGTGTTTTGGGAGCTAGCTGGGGAACTTGGGAGAATACCTTGGGGTCTCGAACCCATGCCTCTAGAGATTGGGGTATAAGCACTTACGTATTGTCACTATTAACATTTGACTGAGCTCTTATCAGACTAAACCTACAGTGTAAGCAAAGAAAAGTACAAAAAAAGAGAAAAAACGATAAGCCTTCAAGGCAATGTTTGTATCTCGGTAACCAGAGAGGATTCTAGGACGCAGACAAGATCTGACAGGCTAAATCTAACAGTGAAAACCTCCAAGTGCAAAGGCTGCGTCTGCACTCCTTGTGTGTACCGGCCCGGCCGCTGGCTGACCTTAAAGTGTTTTTGTACGTGGGTTCAGACGTGTGTCATACATCAAGAACAAAAACAGTCCTCCGCTGTCCATCAAAGTGAATCTGTTGCGAGTGTTTTGACCGTTCCCTATGGAGTGCCCGCCTCTCAGGCCCCCAAACACGCCCTTGAACCTGAGGCCCTGTCTATTCCCACACATACCGACGCCACGATCAGAAACCCTTCCAGAGGAAACAAAGAAAATGAAACCCATATGCCTCTTAGACCCCTCCCCCCTGCATGATCAGCTGGTGAGCAGTTCCTCATGTCAGTCTGCAACATGTTTTTTTTTGGGGGGGGGGGGGGGGGGGTGGGTTTGTTTGATCAGATGAGTGATAAGATGATGAGGTCGATGTGAGTCAGATGTGTGTGTTTGTTTTTGGTGCTGCCCACTTCCTCTACCTGGAATTTCATCAATAAAAAACAAACATAAAGGCAGCATCAGCACATTCCAAGATGGCAGCCAAATGGCAACACAGCCCCTAGGGTTTGCTTAGTTATTCTAGTTCCCCCAGATGCCAGGGAGGGGATCTCTCTTTTCTTTTGTTTCATGGACATATGTTTCTTATCGCCGAGGATTCTCCATCTCACTCCACACCCGATAAGCGTTCCTTTGACTTTGTCTGAGCCAATGTCCTACTGAGCAAGTGGTCAAAAGCACAAGAGAAACCCTGCATACAAAAACGACAAAGAAGGGTGTTTATTTTGGTTTCAACAAGAAGGCCACTCGGTATTGGACTTCGAGTTAAACTTCAAACCGCAAAGGTCTACATTTGAGGTAGTTTCAGTCTCTTCCTTTCTTCTCCCTCTCCTTTCTCCTTCTCCATCGATCCATGAAGCGATGCTTCTTCTTCTATTTCTCGGGACACCGCGAGTTCTCTGTGACTGTGTCCCCTCCCTTCCTCACGGCCTTTGCATGGAGTTTAGTCTGCCTCCCACCACATAGAGACAAGCTCTTGCTGAACCCATCCCAGCCTCTTGCATTGCTCTCAGGTGATGTAACAGTAATAAAGTCACTACAACCTGTTATTACTGATAATCCCCCTTGCTGCAGGAGACACCGATTTAGCCTGTCTGAGGTTCAGATACCACTGGACAAGCATTGCACCACGCAGGGCCTATATGACTGTCATGGTAACGGGCATACCTCTATTGGCGACACAAGCGGCGTCGCATGCAGACAGGTGATGCATGCAGACAGATGATGTGTGTTACTTATTACTATTATTGACTTCAGGATGTAGGCATGTTTGCACCTCACACGATGAACCAGAGTTCTTACACATGAATCATGATCATGTGGGATCATGTGTATGTGCCGACATCTTGTAGGCTAATGTGGGTATGCCCCCCCCCCACAAAATCCATTGGCTGGGGCCAAAGTTTCTTTCTTTCGTTCTTTCGTTCTTTCTTTCTTTCAAGTAGTTTACAGCTATGCATCACTTCGCCTGGCAAGCCCTGTCACTTGTGGTCACTTTAACTGTCTGACTCGGTCTGTTGGTCTGTCTGGCTCGGTCTGTTGCTCTGTCTGTTGGTAGTGTTTGCTCTCCCCCCCCCCTCTCCCTCTATCCCTCCTAGGAGGCTCCAATAAGTGATTGACCATGTCTGGACTGACTCACAGGCCAACTGTTAGTGGTCAGGCACTAAGGGCTTCCTTCGTACACGGCATCCTGTATACACAGATCTACATACTGTAGAACTGCATTTCACCTTATTTTGGGTTGATGCATTTTTGCAACACACACACACACACACAAAATATTGCAACAAAAGATTGTTTTTTGTCTTTTAGACACAATGGAGATTTTTACTCGCAAAGATTAATGAACTGTTGTGTTTACACCGTCTGGTAGTGTTTTAACGGTGTATAGAAACACAGCACCAATCTGTCAAATATTTCTTATAAACATCTCCGCCGTCTCTGATGACACGCACGCACCTCATCATTTTCAGAGCTTCACCCCTTCAGCTTGATGACCAAGTGTTTTTAAGATGATAGATGATACTTTAAACGTCTCAAGGCCTGCCTGGGAGTCGCAGCATGACGCCAAAAAGGCCGAGTATGGATGTGCATCCACTTCCCTTCTCCACGAATGCAAGGCAACAGTTCATCGATGACAGACAGTGGGACGGTTACACTATGAGGCCACGGAAAGTCCGTAGGCCTGAATGTACATGACTAGGCTATGCACTAATGACTTAACGCTAACCTTTCACCAGAGGCAGAGGAGAAGCGCTCCTCCCATATTCTAAGAACAAAGCAAAATATCAGTGGACGAAACGGACGAAATCCAAACTTCAACAACGCGATAACTGTGGGCTTTACAACAGTTAAACAACATTGGCGATTCTCTTTTTGTACATTATGATCTCACCTCGGCTTGGACGGCGTTTGCCGTTGTAGGGGACACCCCAACATATAGAGCACAGGCCAGTGTGAGTAGCCGGGGCAGCATTCTTCCAGGTTATCCGGGGAAAGTAAAAAAAAAACGGATCCGCTGCTCCCAGGTTTGTGTGACAAGTTGTACAATTTTCTTTGTACTTATTTATGGGATGCAATGCAAAAAGAACGTACGTCTGGGTGTCCACATGCACGCGTTCCTGTACCTAGACCCTTCGGCAATGAACACTGGTAAAAGTTAAAATAGATAATAGAAAAACGTCCACATTCATCAATCGAATGCAGATAAGAAAAGCCAAAAAGTCAAACTTGGAGACTCATATCTTGTTATCTTGTGCCTCCTCTTTTCGCTTCTCTTCAGCCTTTGGTTCTGTTGATATCACAATGTGCTGCGTGTGGACGTGGTCAAACAAACTAGAACGAGGGCAGAGAGAGAGGAAGAGAGAGAGGGTGGGAGACAGGCTGAGGGAGAGAGGGAGGGAGAGATTTCTCTGCGGTCCCCTCCTCTGGTTGTGACGAAGTACTACCACTGAATGGAAGCTGTCAGTTATGTTGTTCTAGGCTAATTTCAGCCTCACACGCGCACGCACGTACACACACAGGGCCGGCGCTGGCCTTTCGGTGCCCTAGGCGGGTTTATCGCGTTGTCCTGCGTACTGCAGTGAGGGGTTCAATACGCACTATCAATGACTCCCCCGTCCCCTCCCTTGTCCGGTCCATTTGGGAACATGTTTGGTAAACATGTTTTATTTCGCTTGTTTCATATGATTTAATTAATTAATTGAGGGCGCCACCAGAGGGCGCCCCCACCACATTTGCGCCCTAGGCGATAGCCCAGTTCGCCTATGCCGATCGCCGGCCCTGCACGCACAAAGCAAGCATGCACGCAAGCACGCAAGGATGCACATACTTACACACACAGACACACACTAACAAATCCATCATTAAGTCAAACTAATGTCAAACGTTTTGTCTTGATTACAAAACGTATTCGTTTGTTCGATTCATTGATGATAACATTTAACAACTTATCGTTTCGATTTGTTGTGGGTTCAAAAAAAGACTAGTTTAAGGCACACTTGTAATTATGTTGATGGATACTGACACCTAGCGATAAGAAATAATACATGCACTTAGGTTGTATTCAATGAGTTGCTACAACATAAGAATGATCATATGAAGAAAACAATCAATAATATGAATAATACATATATAATATATACATGAATAAAATAAACAGCCTAAATATTAATAATATAGCACAACACCAAAGTACTACCACTTTTTATTTCTTAAATCCAGATTGATTTCCCAAAGTGCTGAATGAATGTACATGAATGGAAATCATATAAAGGAAGTTACTTTTTTTTAATTACTTTTTATTTAAAGGTAACTACATTGGGTGGCTGTAGGTACACGCCCCCCTCCCCGTGACAGTGGGAACGAATCTAAATAAATAAATAAAAACAACACGGAAGTTAGGCACAACTCTAGTCAACACAAGAAAGGCCGAGACGGAAAAACGGTAAGCTTTCCACGTCGTCCTCAGGAAAAACATTGGTCGTTTGTCGTTCAATATATCATTTAATCCGTGACATCGTGAACGTCGAAAGTTGAGGCCGAAACTTTTCCCGGAAATGTCACGTCTCGTAAACGCGAAAGAAAAATTAAAGATAAGGAAGTTGGTGTTAGCATTGTCCTGCTAGCCGTGTTGTTGAGGCTCTCCGGAGATCAGGGGAAACGGCTTCCGCTCCACCGCCTGCCGTCCACACTCCCGACACCTTCGGAAAAATAGAAAGTGACTCCAGTGATCGTTTTAATCAACGCTTTGTCAAAATCGATCCCAATCAATGGGAATAGTTGACTTTATCGTCAATCGCTGAAGGTTTTATCTCGGAGACGCGGGGCTGTCTTGCGTCATTGGTATGGACGGGGATTACGGGGCAGGAACTAGTACAGTGTAAACATTGTGTTCCAGACCATAATAAGCCTCCATCGACTTGATATCGATGGATTCTGAGAAATCGCTCTCACTGTTTTCACAGTGCTCATCTGATAATCAGCTAACATGCTAATACTTTGAGGTTGGCTGTCGACCAGTTCTTGGCACTTCTGTTAAGCTGTATCGCCTTTCCTCTGCTCGCCTCACAGGAGAAGTCGTCTTCGGGAATCAGGCCTGCTAAGGATGGAAGATTGAAGATGGAAGAGAGAATGAATCCGTTTTAATTTATGTATTTATTGTTCATGTTCATTGACATTTTAACGGCTAATCTTCTACTACAATGAGTGTCTCATACAACCTATGTAACCTCATAGTGCTCTGCCTCATAGGTTTGTGAAATATATCCTCTTTCTCTCTTCATATACATGTTTTCATTTAAATTACATTACAGTTGTTCATTTGTAATTTGTTCTGCTTATTAATTGACAGCAGGCAGCAATTTCAAACCCACCTCCTCTTCTGGTAAGGAGACCATTTACATTTAAGTGTGTGTGTGTGTGTGTGTGTGTGTGTGTGTGTGTGTGTGTGTGTGTGTGTGTGTGTGTGTGTACATTATGAATACAAATAAATACACCCCATATAGACTAATTGTGTTTTATCCGATTAACCTTTCCTGTTACTATTTCCCTCACTATACCTCTCAGCTCGATGTGGTCGTGCCCCACAAATACTGGATGGTAAGCAGGGGGATATCACAAGCTCGTCCTACCATAACTGGTCCTACCGCTTCGGTTCCATCTATGACTGCTGGATCATCCGAGGGAACGAGGACGAGCCCATCGTTCTCAGGTATGGAGGCGTTTCGGGGTGCTATCCTCTTTTTCTCAATGGTTTCTCTTACCTTGCTTGTGATTCTTGAGTTGACTAAACTATAGATTTTGTGTTTTATTTATCGTGTTATCTTCAACCTAATCCTTATTCAAGTGTCCTTCCCTGGGTCTACGTTGGCTTACCCACAGTAAATATGACCTGTTTGAGTCAAGCGTTTGTATATACTCCTCAGTGATGGTCAATTCTGATATCTATTGCAATTGAACTTGTTGTACTTCCTCTGGCAAAAGGCACACCTTTAGACTCTAGATCACAAACGTTGCACCTTCTTTGAAAGTAGGCCTTCTCTTTTACCTGGCAACTTATCAAGCTTAGTGACTCATCTGATTTGAATGCCCCGCCTCCAGTTCGCCCTACTTTTGTTTTCCTTGCGTTTTTGTCCTAAACAATTTTAGCTAAACATAGACTTGGGCGGTATCACGGTATGCCAGCCTATTAAGAAATACCGATGGTATGATTAGGTGTAATGGGTTTGCCGACATTTGGTGGCTGCCACGGGTAGGCGGAGGTCACTGCGTTCCACAAGTTTTATAATAACGACCAACTTGCCAGATCATGGAAACTGAAAGGGACATTTATAGCAGCATTGCTATACATCACACACAAATTGTCCTTTTTTCTAGTTGGGAAGATACAGATGTTCACAGTCCAAATGACTGAACATCTGCCTAGAGACGTGATCATGACGTTGAGCGTTCTCACTCAAATCTGGACCAATCTCACAAAGAATTGTCCACATCAGTCCGTTCAAAATGAGGTTCCGGGTTTGACATGTTTTGTGTGTGTGTGTGTGTGTGTGTGTGTGTGTGTGACGTCCCTCCCCTCCTCCCACACACAGCTTCTCCCAGTTCTCGACACGCTGCAAGAAGGAATGGGTGTCCCTGAAGTCGTCGTCGTCGGGCCGCGAGCCGGTGGTCCTCTGCGGCCCCACGTTGCCCGACGCCATCGAGTTCCCCGGGGGCAACGTCACGGTGATGCACCACTTCCTGCCCCACCTGTTTCCTGTGTCGTCCTTCCTGCTGACCTACAGCAGAGGTGTGATCACGCGATGCATGTGGTTGTTGTTGTTGTGGTTAACATTTCCTGCAAGTCAATTTGTGTTCACGTATACTTGAGATTTAAGACTAGTTTATGTGTATGCGTGGGATAACAGGTGTACATTTTATTTTTTATTTTTATTGTGTAGTTGATGTAGTGTCGATTTTTGAATATTAGATTGTATAGCGCTGGAGTTGGTTAAGTTATTCAGTAGCACTTGAACATGGAAAATTGGTTTTGGTCCTTTCAGCTTGAAGTGGCTGGAGGTAAGATTTAAGGGCTGTCATCTGAGTGCAATTTGTTAGAAATGCCAAGGAATCCACCAGCTATTACTGAGAGAAATGCTCTGTGGGAATATACGCCCCGGGCTCATTTCTTTTCCCTGATTGGTTTCGGGGAATCCATCTTGCCCTGTCCCTGACGGGGCAAGATGACCCACGCAGAGATGCCCGGGTTATTTTTATCTTTGCGGGTCGTTAATCTTCAAAATCTTGCTCACTTCTGCTCTTTTTTTTTTTCTGCTGTGTAACATCTCTATAATCTTGACTACAGCACTTTTTCTATATTTTTTTTGGGGGCGTATTTTGTCAGTAATTATATCTCGCCCTCCAGACAGCGCCGTGTGCCCGCTGACCTCCTTTGAGTGCGCCAGCGGCCGCTGCCTCCCCCTGTCCTGGCGCTGCAACGGCCGGGTGGAGTGTCTGGGGGAGGGGCTCGGCGCCGACGAGCGGGGCTGTGACGGCGAGGAGGAGGAGGAGGAGGAGGAGGCGGAGGAGGAGGAGGAGGAGGAGGCCAAGCCCCCGCAGGGAGGAGGAGGAGGAGGAGGAGCCGAGAGAAACGCCACCTCCACGCGGCGCCAGCCCCAGACGACGGTGGGCCGCGACGAGGAGGACCTGTGGTCCCAGCTGATGGAGAAGGAGGGCTACGACGGCCGGGAGGAGTACCAGCCCTGGGCGGAGCCCAGGCCCGCCCCTCCCCCCTCCGGGAGGCAGCCCAACGCCACCCGGCCCCCCCCCCTCCGCGGCGGAGGATTGGCCCTGTGGGGGGGTCCTGCAGACCTTCTACGGGACCTTTGCCCCGCCTTTCAACCGCGGGGCCCCGATGTTGTGCGTGTGGACGGTGGACCCCCAGGACCCCCGGCCCTTGAAGCTGGACCTCCAGCAGCTGGAGCTGGGCCCCAAGGACAGGCTGGTCATCTACAACCGCCAGGAGGGCTCCGGAGAGGTCATCAAAATCGTACGTGTGTGTGTGTCATTCAATGAAATGCTAGTTTCTTCAAATGTTCCCCAGCATCACAGTCTGCTGCTGCTGTCCTACCGTACTCCTAGACCCTTAGAAGCTCTTGACAAGAGCGTCGTTTGAGGGTATGATCGACCCCCCCCCCCCGTACAGGTGACCAGCAGCTCCAACTACAAGTCGGTGCAGGTGGAGTCGCGGACGGGCCTGCTGTCGCTCTCCTACCACACCATGGCCGGCTCCCCGGGCCGCGGCTTCAACGCCACCTTCCGCGTGGGCGGCTACTGCCCGCCGTGGGAGCAGCGCTGCGGGGGGTCGGCGGGGGGCTGCTTCACCCGCGAGCAGCGCTGCGACGGCCGCTGGGACTGCCCCGAGACGGGGCGCGACGAGGCGGGCTGCCGGGGCTGCGGCCGCGAGCAGTTTGCGTGCGGGGGCGGAGCCGGGCAGCGGACGGCGGTGCCGTCGTCGGGCCGCATGATGGGGCGTCCCGTGTGCTACCCGGCCGGGGAGAGGTGCAACTACCAGCTGTACTGCGCCGACGGCAGCGACGAGAGGGACTGCACCGTGTGCCAGCCCGGGACCTTCCACTGCGACAGCGACCGGTACGCACCGCTTCAGCGCTGTTTTTATATGTATATATATATATATATATATATATATATATATATATATATATATATATATATATATATATATATATATATATATATATATATATATATATATATATATATATATATATATATGTAGAGACAGACATTTTAATAATTAATAAGTAACGCAATTTACAAATAATGTGTTACTTATTATATGGACTCATCATTATTTGTTAGCGCAGACGCACACACGTACATACACTCCTGTGAAACGCAAATGCTGAAATGGCAAGAGAGCATGAAAGCACAAAGTATGCACACACAAATAGTTTGTTTGTACATTAATAGATGGATCTTTCTTTACCTCACGGGGAGATCCAGTGCTAGGCAGCTGCTGAGTATTAAAGCTGGGGTGGGCAATCAGGAGAAACCGGCCAGAGTACGCTACATTTTGAAACATCCAACCCCTACAGTCCTGTGTCCCGAGCCAAAACATGGGACTAGGGCGCTCGCCAGGTAGAGCGCATACCATTAAGGCTTGTTCCTGACCACAGCGACCCGGGTTCGATTCCTGCCTGTGCAGGTCCGCATGTCCTCTCCTTCCCATACCTTCCTGTCCATCTCACTCTGTAATGAAGCATAAAAAAATATAAATGCAAAAAAATAAACATGGGACTAGCTTGCTAGCGTCAGCCTTAGGTCGGCCTAGCCTTGTGGAGCCCCCGGTCCCACACTGGTGTGTGTGTGTGTGTGTGTGTGCGCGTGTGCACGTGCCCTACTATATTCCCACCGTTATTCCAGCATATTCCCACCTAGTGCCTCCCCCTCCTGACCCAAGGTGTGTGTTTGAGAGCTGGCGCTGCGACGGCCAGGTGGACTGCAAGGACGGCACGGACGAGCTCAACTGCACCGTGGTCCTGCCCCGCAAGGTCATCACCGCTGCGACCGTGGGCAGCCTGGTGTGCGGCCTGCTGCTGGTCATCGCCATGGCGTGCACCTGCAAACTCTACTCCCTCAGGACCCGCGAGTACAGGTAGGCCGACCCCCGCAGATCAAAATGTCCTCTGTTTTTTATCAACAGTAAGAATGATGTGAGGTTAGTTTGGGAAAGTTCAACGATGACTGAAAATGATCTTTAGACGAGGCTCGTGTTAAAAGACGTTCTGAGTCACACCTCAACCAGGCACGGGGGTTGCTGTGTTCTGATAGGCTTGAATACATTTTATTTATTTTCTGTCTGATTCTGAAGGCTACGCGGTGCTCTCTTGATTTGTGTATTGATAAAAAAACGACGACTAAAGAAGTCGTGCAGAGCTGTGTTCATTTATTATGTTTTTTTGGTGACTACTCCAGTTTTGATTGGATTCTTTGATTGTTCTCAGCCTGGCTTTGGATAAAAGTGTTTATATGACTCAAAGTTTTCTGCTTCCTGCGTGCGCCGCACACTGGCCCTGGAGGCTGACGCAGGACAGGGAGAGAGACGGTACATACACGGTCGTGACGGCTGAGGGAGAACGTCCACCTGCTCTGTTGTGTGGAGCAGTGTCAGAAGCGGTGATGCAGCAGCCGCCCTCAGAGAGAGTACATTTCGCGTGGGTGCTGCTCAGCGATCTCGCCTCCCTCGCGTTCCGTTTGCCCGTGTGTTCTTGCACTGCGCTTGTTGCTAAGCTACAGACCCGGTTTATCATTCAGTCCATCTCTGCTACAGAGAGCAACTTCCACAATCTTCTATCACGTGTGCTAGGCTGACGCTACATGGTGGAACCATTTGCATTAGGATGAGCGGTAGAACAGGTTCTCTTAATATCCATGTTTCTTGAGGCGCTGTTCAAATTGTAATTCCGCCCTGGAAAACGATGCATGTTTTCAACAGCCATGCGTTACCTTCCATTTATTTTATTTTTATTTGAAACAGCTGAGCAAAGCTCATGGCCCTCGGGATTTAGCCATGAGCTTTGCTCAGCTGTGTCCTTGTTTCAGTCTAGTTGTCAATTGTACTTTAATTGCTTTTTTATGGCCGATACTTTGGGCTGTAAGGAAACACATGGTAACTTGCACAGAAACTGACTGGTCACCGCTCATTAACCATGACCAATGACTCGTCACTTGAGGCTGTGAAATGATAATGTAGTAAAAGAAGATGCGTGTGTCTTGATTTAACAGCATATTCTCGGTATTCTGTTTCTCCTTCACAAAGTGTTGCACTGAACATGTGATCGGCCACTAATTCCCTGCTCCCTGTTTGGGGTCTGTTTCGCTGCAGCATGTTCGCTCCAATCAGCCGCCAGGAGGCGGAGCTCATCCAGCAGCAGGCCCCGCCCTCCTATGGTCAGCTGATCGCCCAGGGCGTCATCCCGCCAGTGGAGGACTTCCCCACAGAGAACCCCAATGAGGTGAGAGACGGTTTATGGGTCACTTTTACAAATAAACAACAGGGGAAGGTAACAAGTAACAAGTTTGAAGCGTTTCCAATCCTTTACTTCAGGGCTCCACCTCGGGACAGACGCTTCACTAAAGTGAACACTTCTGTAATGAATCCTCAGAGCAATACACACGATAAGTACTGTGTATGTTTTCCTGGAAGGGGAACCATCACTCCATCAATCTAGACGCTTAAGTTCGATGCTCTGCGAGAATAAGTAATCATTCTTCTCATAAGAACCAAAGTATGGCGTTATTTTGGACACAATTCACCAGGGTGGACACCAGGACACCAGTGTGATTGAGGGAATGTACAGTGGCTGTAATGCAAATAGACCCAACACAAGCTCATTTATCTCCTTAATCGTCAAATCCCACCGGCGGGCAAGTTTTAGTTACACCACCCCTTCCCCCCAACATGCTGGGTAAATTTTCGACATCATAAGGTTGAGTGATATAGTCATGTCATACTCCGCTTGGAAGCTTAGAATCTCAGGAATGTCATCCAATGTCAACCATTCGGTGGAATAAATATGTTTAGCCGATATAGATCATATATATCCTAGTGTCTTGGGTCAAAATAGCCCCCCTCACTCTCCCCCTTCCTTGGTGCATTCTTACTTTATCGTCGTTGTGGATATCCTTAGCAATGTGTATATGCACAAGCCATCTTATACAAAGCAGCCAAAAAATAGAAAACCGAAACTCTGCAATGTTTTTTTGTAGAAAACTGCGATTTAAGGTTTGAATTCCGCTATTGTCGTCTGATTCATGGAATCCACTGTGTTCGCCAGGGTCTCACGATGACGTAGAGCCCTCACACATGTCTGTAAGACCAATACGTCCTTGTAAACAAACCTTACAAGCCAATGAGGCGATCGCTATCAAAACGGGGCATGTATGCTTTGATTGACAGCTACACTAGCAGACAGCAAGGGTCGAGGACGGGCCTTAGATATCCTAATGGCCAATGAAAAGACCTTTCTGACGATATCCAACATGTCAAACACCGTCTCACGTGTGGTTGAGAAAACAAATGCTCAACCACAAAAGGGAGGGAGGGAGGGAATCATGTAAATAATTATTTTTGTTTATTTGTACATTGTTATTGTAATTGTACTTTTTTTTTTATTTGTACATAGTAATTTATATTATTTTTACTATTTCAGTTTTGGTGTTTATGCCATTGCAGTTTTCCCTTTTTAAGTAAAAATAATAGCCATAACACTTTGTTTTAGCTTTTTTTTGGGCAAGATTGCATAGGCGGAATAGCTAAAAATTGGATTTGTGTGTGATTTTGTCTCATTACATATCAGAACATCTGGTATGCTATTTAAATGGTTCACAAGAAAGCCCAGAGGGTAACCTTTCATTTGAATCCAAGATTATGTTTCCACATGTTTGGGTTCACTTTTGTTTACAGTATGCATTTTGGATAGCCAAAGGTATTTTTTTGGAGTCTCCAAAAGGACCCTGACCAAAACGAATGGACATATCATTACATAAAAGGAGCTGGAGACTTGCTCTGCTTTTACACACAGCATCACAAGACCTAGGGCTAGGGCTCAGTAGTGTTTCTAAGGGATGTGGAGTTACCCAGGGTACTACAATCAGCTTGGTTTTAGAGGTGTGTGTAACTGGCTGGAAGGAAAAACAATATTGTAGCCTTCCCAGCACTATGTCAGTACATGATACAGTTATTCTGATAATGTTATACAATTCTACAGGTTCTCAGCTTTCCAAAGAGACCAAGCATGTGATTAGAGGTCATACTATGAAGGAGCGGTGCTCTCTAGAGTAGGCGCAGTGCAAAAACTAAAAAATGGCCAAAAATGGCCCGAAGACTTAGTGGTTAAGGAAACCGGCTGCAAATACACCAAACGACAAAGGAAGTGTTTCAAGAGAACCCTTAATAGGAGTGAACCAGACTGCGCACTGTTTCACTGCTTGTGACTCATGATGTTATCGAGGTCGTCTATCCATCACTGGGGTGGGGGGGGTTGAGCTATGTTGGGGCTTTTGGTTTGTTTTAACATCGATGGCATGACTCAGATGTTATGCATTACTTTTCAGTGTCCCCGGGAAAGATTTCTGTTTGTTTGGTGTAATGGAGCACGCTTTATGGAATATGGTGTCTGCATTCTGTTGTTTTGCGCGTTTTCTAAATGCAGCGCATGTGTTGTCAAATTGATGACGTCCTTAATTAGCCTTTTTGAGATATTGCGTCTACAACAGATGACTCCCTAATGCAGAAAAAGCACACAATAGTTAGAAAATGTACCTATACCTTAATGTCTGCCTACACCAGTTCCTCCAGTTGAGTGAGCCTAGAATTCAGTTTCACCCAACCTTCACAGATAACACCATTTAACAGAAGCTAGATAACCAAACCTGAATTAATAAAACATGGATTTTCACCACACTATTTGCATTAGTGTTTTCCGATATGGTGCGTTGCGATATCTGGGACACTGTAGATAACTGTCCCTTATTCGGGCTATGTTGTCGACACAATGGTGACCATTCATTCAGTTGAAGTTATGAGATAAGCCGTCAATATGAAAATGGTCAATGTGCCTCAAAGGTGTTGTGTCCCAGCGGGTCTCACAGCTACACTACTTTTATTAGCTGGTGAAGACACCCAGGGTGGGGACGTGGAGGGAGGGGGGTGGGGATTACCTGTCTTACACAAAGCCTGCGTTGTCTGGGATAAGCCCCCAGCAACGACTGCTCCTGCTGTCTGTGGATCAGCGGTGAAACACTGGCTGGAAGCGTTGGTTCTTTGATGCTGTCCTCTTTTGCTCATTCTTGGCGGTTTCAATGTATCGGTTATAACCGAACCCTAAAGTTTTGTTTTCAAAAAGGGTTTTAATCGGTCCTATATGTTATATTGAGCAATTATTAAAAGCATGCACAATCAAGGTGCACTTAAAAACACAATATTTGCACACCGATGCAAGATAATCCTGTGTGTTTTAAACAATGCGGTGAGGAATGGGTAGAGGATCAGTCCAGCGTGTGTGGACATCACCCTGCTCTCCTCCTGACGCCTCTCCTCCTCCTCCTCCTCCTCCTCCAGGCCACCTCCCTCTCCCTGCGGGGGATCCTCCAGCTGCTGCGGCAGGACACGGCCGCCTCCCCCCGCCGCCGCCGCCGCCCGCGCTTCATCCGCCGCGCCGTCCGTCGCCTGAGGAGGTGGGGCTTCCTCCCACGCACCCCCTCCAGGCCCGCCCACGCCGCCGGCTCCGCGTCCTCCGGTCAGCCGCCCCAGGCGGACGGCACCTCCTCCTCCTCCTCCGCCGTCGGGGCGCCTCCCCCGGCGTCGACCACCGGCGTCTCCCTGGCGGTAGAGGCCGTCAACCAGCCCGTGCCGCACAAGCTGGGCCTGTTGGCGCAGGCCACGCCCTCTTCCCCGGCCCTGGCCACCTCCCCGGCGTTCCCCATGTTCTCCCCCGCCTCCGCGCCTTCCCCGCCGCCCCCTCCCTACGCCCCTCCGGCGCCTGACGCGGCGGCCGCCCGCACGCCCCCCTGCCTCGCCACCGCGCCCAGCAGCCCCTCCCTGGCGTCCATCTTCCAGTCGCTGGGCCAGAGGATCTCACTGTTCAGGCCCTCCCCGTCCTTCTCCTCGTCCTTCTCCTCGTCCAACTCCATGCCCCTGTCGGCGTCGCCCTCCTTCTCCACCACCTCCTGCTCCTCCTCCGCCTCGGACGACGAGGTGCTGCTGATCCCGCTGTCGGAGGACGCCGTCTCCGAGGACGACGTGCCCATGCTGACGTGAACCGGCGCCTAGATGCTCGGTGGCGCCCCCTCCTGTTCACCTTGTTTTAATTTTTAACTTTATAACCACGCCCATCTGACAAGCCACAAGCCAATCAAAACCCAGCCAATCAAAACCCAGCCATTCCCTTCCCCCCCCAACCCACCAACCCCCCGGGGTCTCCCACCACAGTAACGCCGGGACACCGGCCGCTCCGTTGGGTCTATCTCTGTCTTCGTGTTTTTGGTTTCGAACTCAAACGCAGGATGCGGTGGCCACCATGGGCAGGTCTAGTGCCTTTTTTGAAAAAATAGTTTTTATTTTTTAAAACGGCTTTGTGCTAGATTCAGCGACGCGTGACTTCTTATATTCGGGGACTAGGTCGACCTGTTTTCTTTTGTTTTAATCTCTAAAGTATTTGTGTGAGATACAGTTGGCCTGGCTGACGTGTGAGAGGGAGCCTGTGTGTCCGGGTTCTGCTTCGAATGAGCACTTAACCCCGCCGAGCTGTCTTTGTTATTTTTATTTTGAAGAAGGTTGAATTTTTTTTTGCACAGAATAATAACAGACCCTACTTGCTTGCTGTGGCTACTGTCAAAATAAATATTAGTAGTCATTGTTTTAGAAGACGCCATACAAGGGTCTTTGATTGACTAGTGAGGAAATGCATATTTACAAACGCACGTGCAGTTTGGTGTTGGGGGAGAATATCTGTAGTCGGTGGAGTATGTTCATAGACTCGCTCCTGCTTATTTCCACATCACCTTGTATCACACGTGTGGTCAGAAATGAAATCAATATTCCGTATTTAAGTGCCTTTACCACAAACCTTTCCCCGGCAGCAATCCGAGAAACAACCGAAACAACGGGGCACGATAAACAATCTGTGCCGCCCAAAGAAACAGGAGCACAATAGATGTTGTACACACCACCACTCCACACAGCGCAAGGCTACGCCGAAAAAGAAATCCACGCATGTCTATATCGCTATGGCTACTAGCAATAAAATGTTCCTGTTTTCTAGGTTCAGGCGGGCTGTTTCGCGGGCACCATTGCGCACCGCGGCTCCGCTAGGAGCCCTGCAATCAAGAGCTTTTCTGTCAGAATGTATGCATGTGGTTTTTTGTCAGAGCTAGACTAGAAGTGTCAAAGGACTTCAGGAAGGTCTGGACAAAACGGCCGCCCGGTGACGCCGAAGGTGTGGGAGTTTGATCGAGCCGCTAACTTGAATTGTCGACCCAGAAGAAGAGGAAACGATCGCTTCCCGTCATGTTTTTTGGATTCTACAATGACGACGAGTGAACCAACTTGTAATGTGCCATTTGTTTCTGGAATCCATTTTAATTGTTTTCACCCCTCGTTTAAATTTTTGGGCGAGTCATCAGTTCTTAAAATGTTGCTTTATTGAATGTATCGGCCTCTGAGAGACGTACTATTTGGACTGTTGTTTAAACTTGTAATATTGTAGGCCTAAGCTAGGACGTGATGTTTATGAATCACTAGGGTCAAATTCACTGTACATAAGTAAAATGTGGCTCAGATTAAAAATATTTTGCACTTTTACTTGTTGTCCCATCCCTTGTGTTGCGTTTTAAGATTGTATATTTGAGGTGTCTTGACTGCACAGGTGAGAGGTCAGGCACGAGTGAGAAGGAAGTGAACATTTTGTAGTCCATCGTTATCTTTGGGAGTGACCAGGAAGTGAAAATGAATGTAATGTAACAATTTTAAATTTGTACCAAGCACGCATGCATTCAAAATATGGATATGCAGACATTTTGAGATGAAAAAGTATAAAGGGATTGTCCCTGACCAAGACGCCTGTTCCCTAAGAACTGAATAAAAGCGTATGCTAAATATAAATGTTAATCTGGAGGCTGAGAATGATCACACAATAAGAAAAATAATTTTGGCACATAAAGACTAAAGATAAAATACACACTAAAGATCAAATTAGCATCTGAAGTGAGCCCACCGGAAACATATTTGGTCCAATGTGGCCAGCATGCTGTAAGTACATTCCAACTACAGGACCCACAAGTGGGTTGCAACAGTGGTACATCAGGTGGGTCGTGTTTTGGCCACAAACAATGCTATTTACATTTTCATTGGACGATTGGTATGATTTGTATTACAGAGGCATGGTAGAAGAACAGGAATACTGCATTGCTGAACAATATACATAGTGATGGATCATTTGTGAAGGATTGGATTTGGAATTAAAGGTAGGAAAGGAAAGAGAGGAGGACGCTCCCTCAAAAGGGTAGAGTAGAAAAATGTTCACCTGTAACCAAATCATTCAGTGACAGCTGCTCATCATCACCTCGTTAAGCACTGGTGGGTCAGCTGGGGGCTGGCAACATTTAAAATCCCTCCACAAAGCTTTGGTCTGCAGTGGAAACGTCCCATTGTAATTATGACAGCAATGCTCTTTACATGGTAAGGAAAGTGGTCATTTTTTGCAGTGTTATTTCAAAAATTCTTAGAGGAGTTCTTTGCTTCAATATTGGTTGTCTTATCTGTTTTAGGGTCTTCCTCCAAGCTATCCTGCTTTGGGACATCGAATGTAGCCCTATTAAAGAAGGTATGTAGTTTAAAATGGACTTGTTTTACTTAACAAAATGGATTACG
Source organism: Pollachius pollachius (assembly GCF_949987615.1). Classification (NCBI taxonomy): domain Eukaryota; kingdom Metazoa; phylum Chordata; class Actinopteri; order Gadiformes; family Gadidae; genus Pollachius; species Pollachius pollachius. The sequence goes on along the minus strand of NC_136953.1, from coordinate 10,223,940 downwards.
CGTAATGGTTTAATTGAGTGCTGGTGGCTCCTTCTGTAGGGTTTGCCCCACAGTATAAAGGTGGGTATTCTCAAGATCCGTGGGGTGCCCAACCCAAACAGCAGATGTACCCCAGCTATGAAACCTCTGGCTCCATGTCTGGACCCGGTGCACAGGGTTTGTCCCCTGGGGCGCTACCTTCTCCTCCCCCTGCAGGATTCAGCGGAGGCTACTCTTCCCCAACAGGCTCATCTCAAGGTAACTTCAGCTTTTATAAAAACATTCACCATGGAGGGTGGTATTTAAAAAGTTTTAAAACCTCACTCACTCGGGGGGTTTGAGAATCACTTGCACTGAAATGGGTGAAAATGCGGTCTGTTCTCTGCTTGTTTGCTACTGGAAGGCTCCTGGGCTATTCCTCCGCGCATGTTCTCTGGTGGGCCAAGAGCTGCTTCTGACAGTAACGCTGGCCCAAAGGGACAAATGGCTGGCCCCAGTAGTGCACCCCCACCTGGACCAGAGTTCGTCCCGGGAGAGCTGCTCAACATCGAGAGCACAGTGGAGGATGGACGCTATGAGTCTGAGACCCAGGAACGCGGTGTAGCGCCACCCCCGTCGTATGAACCTGCTGCAGGACCGGCTGAGTCCTTTCCCAGCCCTGGAGCCTTTATGCCGCAGGCTTCATTAGGGTATTTCTACCCGTACGATGCGATGTTCATCACTGGCCAGTATCCACCAGGAACCTACACCCAGTCCAGCAGTAGTGTTGAGCGTGGCAGAGATGACTGGCAGGAGAACCACTACATCGGATATGACTACCCCGCCGAGGAACAGGAACAGGCACAGCAGATGCAGAGTTACTCACGCGACTCGGGTCAGAGCTACCAGCCGGCTGAGCCAGAAGGACCTGAAAAAGGCCAGGATGTGGAGCGGCAGTTCCAGGCCTATGGTGGTCAATGGGTAGGCTGAGACCACCAGATGTGGAGCCTGGCTGGGACAATGGGATTCCATGTAGAGTTCAAGAGCTACAGCAACAGTCTTTCTCCGAAGATGCAATGTCATTCTGGTGGGGAAACTTCATACATGTGATTGGATGGTCAATAAAGTTACAAATTCTACTTCAGAGGGTCTCTTTTAAAAACATATTGAATGTTATTTTTGTGCTGCCAACTACAATCTTATGCCTCGCTATATGCACATTTTACGGGGGCTTCGAATTATAATATGGTGGCTAATATTACTACACTTTTTCCATCTGGATTCCACTTGGGTTCTGGATTGTCGGTGCCGTTAAAGTAGCATTTATAATCGTTTACTACTTTAACGGCACCGACATTCCAAAACCCAAGTGCAATCTAGATGGAAAAAGTATGTAGTTCAAAACGTGAGCAGCTTTTACTTCGCCACCTACAGAATTTATGTACAATCATTCAAAAACCCCATGTTATTTCCCATAGACATTTGATCGATGTTACCAGGAGCCTCGGAGGCGGGACTTATTCTTCAGAGGTCTATAGGTCCATGCCATGGACCTATAAAAGGCCTCCCAGGAGCAGTGCATACTTCCGCAAGAGAGCAACATCAAGGAGAAGCTTGCTTCCGTATCATGGGAGCCTAGCCACGCCCTAGTGCATGACGTGCGGATGTAGAAATATTCTCGTTATCTTTATTGTAGCATCATAAGCGAGAGGTCTGAGCAAGCACAGTCGCAGTGTTTACCGACCATGGAAGTAAACAAGTAATACTGAAACTGAATCTCAAACTGGATCCTGAAATGTATTTAGCATGAAATATTGTACAGGGAGAGGGCAGAGAGGTGTGCAGGAAGACAACAGCTGGAGTATGATGGATAGGGATCTGAATGAAAGAAATACAATTGAGATTTTTTTTATTTCAACAGAGGAAATCAGGACTACTATATGTAAATAAGATTAAAGATGTCTTTGTAGTATAACTGATAACTTTAAATGGCAGGTGTACATTGCTTTTGATGGAGCCATGTTATATTAATAATAAAATGCATTTTATTTTCAGGCTACTTAAAGCACTAACACTTGCACAAAATCAAAACAGAGCAAAGATAAATACAAAGGAATAAAAACAAGATTTGTTTCACTACAACTCCCATGAATCGAGGGACCCGTCAACAGCCCGCTAAAACAACTGCAATACCAGCCTTGGCTGCTGAGTACTGGTGGATTGCGGAAGTATGCACTGCTCCTGGGGGCATGCTTTGGTGTTGCTAAGCCAAATCTTGGGGCCTCTACGAATAGTCAAATCTAACCTTTATGCCTCCTTTCCTTAACCTTTGTGGAAAACTTCATCGGGTGAAAGAGATGAAAAGGTGCTTCCTTTCGAACATAGGAAAAGACAGCACTGTTTAAAATGAATTAGACTACACTTTTCCTAACCGACATCGTTGCGCGACGGCAGTATTGCTGACCTACAGTTTTCCGAAGTTGGACTGAAACAAGTGCCCTTTCGATCCATGCGTAATTGTCGTATTGATTTCACCAGGTTGTCGCCAACAGTGAGAATCACTTAGGTCGGACTTAGCCAACGGGAATATTTTCGGCCACTTGAATCCCAATTCACATGTGTAAAAAAAGAGGCTCAACTTATGTTGATGTTGAAAATAAAGATCCCATGGCATGCCACCAGGTGTAGTGTGATAAGCCGTTACAAGCCGTTTTGGAAATCTGCCCCTTATGACATCACAAGTGGGCGTGTCCACCTAGATGTGTGAAGGATAGATGAGCAACGTTTGCTACAGTCCACTGGGTAGGCTGGTAGACTGATCTATCCAGCACACATCTAGGTGGACACGCCCACCTGTGATGTCATAAGGGGCAGATTTCCAAAACGGCGTGTAACGGCTAATCACACCACACCTGGTGGCATGCCATGGGACCTTAACTGCCCCCAGTAGTCTTTCTGGACCAAAAGTCATATCCTGATATCTTCAAGCAGAATGTCGATATAAGATAAATATCGATTTGTTGACTCAATAACATAGTTGCCGTTACCGCGCTCCAACTCGTCATTCTACATCAGTGGCGCCACTGTGCCGCGGTGTGCCCGGTTCGAAACTGCTGTTATTTGGAAAAAATGTGCTGTACTTTCAACTGGAATTAAACTATATCGATGTTGACGATAGCGTCTCGTTCTATATCTCGTTTGAAAAAAAAAATCGATATATTTCAAATATCGATATATCACCCAACCATAGACTATTATCTCCTATCCTTTCGTTAACCCATTCAGACCGGATCACGCATCTGTGCGTGTTTACCTTTAATGGTAAACACGCACAGATGCGCAATCCGGTCCTAACCCATTTGTACCGGCTGCGCGGAGCAACATTGTATCTACTAGATACAATGTTGCTCCGCGCAGCCGGTACAAATGGGTTAAGGTTGGTCAGGAGTAACCTATGCTAAAGGATGAATCGAGGCTCCTTTCCTAAGCATTTTTAGAATTCGAATCACCTTTCCTCCAAGTACTTCCGGGTCATCTCCTAAGGAAAGGAAATTTCCTATGCAAAAAAGAGAATTCGTAGAGGCCCTTGGTTTTGCTATAGCTACATCAAGGCACACAGTGACTCATCAGAGGGGGCCGACCTCTGGGAGGGTTCAGTGCGGACCACCTGTGCCTCATCAGAGGGGGCAGACCTCTGGGAGGGTTCAGTGCGGACCCCCTGGGCCTCATCAGAGGGGGCCGACCTCTGGGAGGGTTCAGGGATGACCCCCTGGGCCTCATCAGAGGGGGCAGACCTCTGGGAGGATTCAGGGATGACCCCCTGGGCCTCATCAGAGGGGGCAGACCTCAGCTCCTTGATGACAAAGTTTTCGATTATATCCTTTGAGGATTTCCTCTCCTTCTTACAGATGGGACAGTTCTCTTTCCCAGCTTGCACCCAGAAGTCCTGGAGACAGCTGGTACAGAAGCTGTGGTTACAGCCCAGAGACACCGGGTCCTCGACGATCTCAGTGCACATGCTGCAAGTCGGGCAACTCTTGAGCTGAGGGGTTTTCTCTGCCATTTTAGCGGAGGTCTAAAGTCTCTATCCAAAGCAACCCTGTGCAACACGGACAACCGGTCGGACAGGAAGTCTCTTCGGATGCCTTCCTGAGTTCTGAACTCTTGGTTAATAAAGTCCAGAGGTGTGGTCTGTACCCTCCAGATTCAGGAGGTCTAGAAAAGAGAAACATATCAACTGTTATTTTTGTCGGGTTATCCACAAGTTTCCAACTTCACTTCCGGTTAGTAACCAGCGGTTACTACGAGATTGATGTAAAAAATCGCTGTCTGTCATTCATTCATCCATTACAATGTGGGAACACAACCTCACCGAGTTAAAAAACGGCAATATAATTACTCCATTGCCCTACTGTATGGGAAGTTAGAGAATGGCCTAGGATAACGTACAGCAGCATTTTTTCTCATTTTCTTATTGAGTCCGTGTCTTGCGATGGTCAGGCAATCAAGAACCTAAAAAGCTCCGAAGCTTACCAGTATTTACACGGGAGAGTGTGGCTAAAAGAGGTCACAGAAGACCTAGTCTACTTGAAAGCTGATATAGAGTCAGAGTCTTAATAACACCCATCATAAGGCCTGGGTATTGATATCAAAGACAGGAGTGATACAGACAGCAGGATGTTTGTGTATAGCAGCGCCAGGACGCTCCTGTAGTCGTGCAGCATCAATATTGTGGAAGGTATTACAACACCACATATTATTTGCCATGAACACTAAGATCTTTTGGTGACCATTTGATGAAATACATGATTTTGAGACACTAGCTAAAAGACTACTTAAGGTTGTATCAGCGATTCTATGCCGAAACATAAATGATCACATTCATCTGATATTTCCTCACGATCCTCTAGCTGCCTGCCCCATAGAGCTCGTAAGTCCGCCCCTTCCGGTAGATCCCCATGGGACCTTTGAAATCGTAAAATATGAAAGGGTTTCAATGGAGAGAAAGTAATTATTTTCTGGTCCCAGTCTTTATATGCCCTGGATTACACATATGTTGTTTGTGGATTGAAATGATAATTTTTCATGTCAAGAGTTTGACCGTTTATTGCGCAATTGTTCAGTTAAAGGCTGTAGAGAAAACACAATGAGAAAGACTATGTCACGCTCCCTGCGACTGGCGTGGACAAGACCGACAATCTCCCCATCGACATAACTGAAAATCTACACATGCCCCGACTTATAATGGTTTTCACCTCTTTCGATGCTGTTATCCTCCCCTTGGTAATAAGCGGTGAAGTGGAGCAGAGAGATCGCCATGTCTGTACCAGAGCGGTGGTTTTTCCATCTAGTTTCGACTGGGTTTGGGATTGTCGGTGCCGTTAAAGTAGTAAACGGCACCGACAATCTAAAAACCCAGTAACTGCAGTCATGTGATTGGCTGAAAACGAGGGAGGCATCTGATTGGCTACAGATAGTTCCTTGTTGAAAAAAATGCATTTGTGAATCCAGCCACGTCAGGAGAGTCTCAAAAATCCACATATAAATACAAACCAGTTCACACACAAATGCAAACAAGTTTACAAATGAAAAGCGTCTTGTAAATTCAAGTTTAACAGTTTGTATATAAATGTAACAACATCCAAATACATTTTGAGGAAAATCGCAAATATTTTTAAAATTGATATATGTATGGATTTATATTACATTTATTTTAAACAAGACATATTTGTGTGTGGATCAGAAATGTGTTTGTGAAACATATTTTTATTTATGGATTTATTTTACATTTATACATACCGACATCCATTTGTGTGTGCATTGAAATGTATTTGTGAGAAGAGAATTTATATATAAATCACAAAATATAATTGTGAATCCTTCTCTGTGCATTCATTATTAATGAGACTGTTCTGACCCCATACTTGAAGGGGCGGACTTACGAGCTCTTTATTCCAACCAATCACCGACAAGGGGTGGCGTTGTGGGATTTTGGAGTATGGTCTGTCTTCTTGTAAGGCTTGCAGACACACCCTCAACATATTCCCAAACATACATTTTGATTATTTGAGCCTTTGTCTATCTTATTATTTGACTTTAAGATGAAAGCTGCTCTCTAAGTTGCTAGCTATGTTTACATTACTTTACGACCTGCCACGTTGGAGTTCTGCCCCGAGTTTGCGCAGTGCAACAGTGATGACGTAGCTGAGAAATCCATGTATTGAAGGCAAATATATATAAAATGAAGGCTTGTAATGTGAACGCTATAATATGAAGGCTTTCTCATAACTATCCTCCTGTTAGTGACATTGTTCTTGTCTTGTTCCATCAGTAATATTTATTTTAATTGTTTTCTATCTCATGCAGGATCTTGAAAACATGCAAGAAGCGAGCAAGTGGCTAAAACAGATGAAGGAACAGAGCCTCTTCAAAGGGGTGGTCCAGGTGCCGCGCTTCCTTGGCATGGAAGACCAGGAGGCTGCACAATCCCAGAGAAGTACAAAGAAAATTGTGACACCTGAATTGCTAAAGAAAAGCATGAAGTTATGGATCCTTTTCTATTTATGTTTGAGTATTATGAGGACATGCAATTGTGTTTTGGAAAACTTGAAAATAATACGACGATTAAAGTACATTGTGGATTGTTTTAACCGAAATGTATTCAATATAATTCTTTGAATTATTGTTTTTTGTTAAAGGGATAAAGTAGGCTAAACTTAAGCAGGCTCCCCACGTTAAACTGCTATATGCATTAGGCTACATGTCATTGCAAAATTGTAATAGACTTCTTTTCTTAAATGCATATGACTCAGGGATGTCAGTTTCACGTAAGCCAGTAAGCATTATTTTTATATAAGGCCTAATATTTGAGGTCCGAGTTGCGGTCATTTATGTACCCGCGCACCACTGCCTCATACAGATCACTTCCTCGATTTAGAAAAGTGCTAGACACAAGGGAGGGGGGAGCTGGCTTTGTTTCGGTTCTCGCTTCAAATAACAAGTGACATCACCCAACATCGCTGATACAATCTTTAGAGCATAGAAGACGGTTTAGAATGTGATAAGAAGGTGTGACAGGGACATCATGTAACGCTACTGCAGCCTCATAATGCGCCAGAGACGCCAGGACACATATCCTGTTGGGAAAAACGGTCTGGCTAGTTACTGGACCAGATGAAATGAGACGGAGAGGTAATAAAGTCTATCGGCACGAGGACCTTGGATTTATTAAGTAAAGTGGCAACGGTTATACAGAGTCATAAGCGTGAGAAATCGAATATGTCTAAGTCCCTAATCAGCGCTGATGGTTCGTCCGGAGCTTCGCCTCCGTGGAAGGTCTGCTTCGGAAGAAGGTGAAGAGTCTCAGAGTGATACAGTTTTATGCTGTATCTCCTCGTGATGAGGTGTGTGCGTTTGAGATGTGTGTGGTTCTGTGTGTTTTTACTTGACCTTGGTTCCCAGGCACTAGTGTATGCATGTATATCTTCTTGTGTTCCTCCTTACGGGGGAGAGCTTCAGAGCATTCATCCGTTGTGGTCCTCCCGTCCTTGAGGATGACTGGTGCATTGTCTGAGTGTCTACTATCTGCCGGGAGGAGATATGGGGCCCTGGCTCCGGCCCTGACCTGACTATATTCTCATGTATGTGTTATGTGTTAAAAGTTGACTATATTATAAGGTGACTGCCATGTGATGTGCTCATTAAGCTAGGGTAGGAGTTAGCTATATTTATAATGTACATGTGATGTGCTCAGCAGGTTATTTTGCCCCAACATATCCCCCTCAAGTCGTCGCAAGACGACTTTTACTCATTAGGGGTACGAGGGATAGGACTCCAGCGCGGGACTACCATCATAACATTATTAAACAATAACAATATAAATGCAACAATCACACAAATACACTAACGATCACAGGAAAGAAATGTAACCACGAAACGTGTCCCTAAATAATAGCGAAGATATGAGGCAGATAGCGAATGGCAATCCCCCTCAACCCATCCCTAGAGGACCACACACTAAGGATGTGAGGAGGAGTTGACTGGTCGTGTTACAACAAGCAATCACACGCATGGGGCATCCAGGGTAGGCCCGGGGCACGGGAACAACTGAAACCATGGAATAGTCCTGAGCGTCATCATGGGCAGGTGGTCGCAAGGCGCCACCTGAGCATTAGACCCTTTTATTCAACTGCGCTCAGGACCTCGTCTGATAAACGGGCAATCAAGGCCCCTGGAATCTCGCCCGTGTGAATCCCCGAGCTCCATCTAGTGGGACAGCGATATAAACAACAACATTTACGTTCCCGGCGTCGGTTGCGTAGACGCGGGCATAGATATGGGAGCGGCTAAAAACAGTGAAGCGTACAGAAGCGAATACAGCCAGGGGTGCCCTCAAGCCGTAAGGGAGCGGGCCGCAGCCCCTGGTACCGGAACGCAGATCCCTGGTCCGGGCGTCGTGGGTGCTTCAGGTGGGAGGGGGGTGATGCCGTTGGCGGGGACGGGAATGGGGCAGCCCACCTGGAGAGGTTACTAGCACGTCACAGGCGGGGGGGGGAAGAGGGAAGGGGTGTTGCGGTGGGGTGTCAGCCGACGGTGATGGAAACAGGACGCCGGGGCCGTGCATCTGGAGAGGCCACTCGCACTCACGGGTAGATGTCCGGCTCGGCGGGGACACAGTCGTCGGCGGGGGCTGGGAGTGTCACTTCGGGGGCGTAGGTTGGGAGTGTGTAGGGGAGCTCGTCCTGAGTGCATCCTCGTGCGATCCAGCAGCTCTTCTCATAAGGACCGGCGTGTTCTTGCATTTCGCCAAGGTATATCAGGAAGTCGCTCATGCTCCTCGGGTATGGCTCCCCGTCCAGGGGGTCCATCAGGGAAAGGACCAGTGGCGGTGCATAGCCCCCCGCCTTCTTGGCGGCGGCATCGGCGGCGTTGTTACCGCGGGTGATCAGGGAGTCTCCTTTTGTGTGGCCCTGGCACTTGATGATGGCCACAGACTCTGGTAGCTGGATGGCGAGGAGTAGGCGGACGACGAGGTCCCTGTGCTTCAGGGGCGCCCCTGTAGAGGTCAGCATACCCCGCCTTTCTGCTTGGGTAGCGTTCTGGTGGCAGAGCTCGTACACGTAGTTGCTGTCGGTGTAAAGGTCGAGGCGTAGGCCCTTCGCGGCTTCGAGGGCTACGACTATGGCTGTGAGTTCAGCCCTCTGGGCCGAGGGATACTCCGGGAGTATTCCCGAGTGTCTGGTGTGGCAGACCCCTGTCGGCCCCTGTTCCACCACCGCCCAAGAGGCGATGTTGGTCCCCAGGGCATCCTTGTAGCTGCAGCCATCGGTGTACCACACTGTTTTGGGTGTTTCTAGGGGTGTCCCTTGGAGGTCTGGTCGTGCTCGGAGTTCCGACAGGATGCGAGGCGCGCAGTTGTGGGGGGTGCCGTCTGTGTCTGCGGGATACTCTCCGGTCATATTTACTCCTTTTGTTGAGTAGCTCACCAAGGGATCTGTCAGGGCCTCGGTCAACCGGATCTGGGTAATGGCAGCCGACAGGGTGAAGAGTGAGCTCTCCACTGCAGCCTTGACTCCGTGGGTGGTGTGCACTACCGTGGGGTTGTTCATGGTGAGGAACTGTGTCTTCCGTAGGGCGATGGCGATGGCCATGAGATGTCTGGCACAGTGAGGGAGTCCTAGGCCCGGAGTGGGTAGGGCCGAGCTGTGATAGTGGAGGATCCTTCGGGTGCCGGGCTTTGCCTGCCAGAGGGTGGCCGCTACATTTCCGTTCCTCTGTGTGACGTCCAGATGGAAGGGGGCCGTATAGTCGGGGGCTTGGAGGGTGGCGGCTGAGTGGAGGGCTTGTTTCAGCTGATGGAAGGCGGTGTCTTTTCCTGAGTCCCACTCCAGCGGGGCCCGTAGGTTTCGGGCCCCGGCTGTGGTGACCATCTGGCGGAGTTCGGACGTTCGCTCTGTGAATTCCGGGAGGTACTGGCGGCTGTAGTTGCACAGGCCCAGGAAGGCCAACATTTGGCGAACCGTGGCGGGTTTTGGGTAATTCAGGATGGTTTCTCGGGTATCCTGGGTCATGTCTCTGGTATCTTCTCCGATCAGCCTCCCCAGGAATTTCACCCTGGGCCGGACAGCCTGTAGTTTGGGCCGCTTGACCTTGTACCCTGCTTTCCCTAGGGTTTCGAGCAGGGTCTTGGTAGCATCCACACAGGTTTGTCTGGTAGGCGCGGCGAGCAGGATGTCGTCTACATATTGAACCATAACCACTCCGTCGGGAAGTACAGTGTCCTTGAGGTCCTTCCGCACACAGTCGTTGAATATGGTGGGGGTCGATCGGTACCCCTGTGGCATTCGGGTGTAGGTGAGTTTTTCTCCCCTCCAGGTAAAAGAGAAGATGTCTTGTGAGTCTTTGTTCAGGGGGATGCAGAAGAAGGCGTTGGCCAGGTCTATTGCAGAGAACCAGAGGTGGTCGGGGTTAACCACGTGGAGCGCCACCTGCGGGTTTGGCACCCTCTCGGGGGGTCCTTCCGTGGCGTCGTTTATTAGGCGGAGATCATGGGCCATCCTCCACGTGAGTCCGTCCGCCTTCTTCACTGGGAGAATCGGGGTGTTCCAAAGGGACTGAGAGGGCCGGAGCACTCCTACCTCTTTGAGTCCCTGTATGGTGGCAGTGATCCCTGCTTCTGCCTCGGGTCTGACCTTGTATTGGGGCTGATGAATCGGGGTTTGATCGGGTTTGAGAGGTATTTGGATGTTGTGTTGGGGGGTAAACCCCATGTCGTAGGCGCCGGTGGCCCAGAGATTCTGAGGGAGGCCGTCTAGCATGATCTTTACGTCGGGGTCTTCGGCTTCCAGGGGGCTGGGGGTGTCGACCTCCTCAGGGGCGAGCGGTCGGTCGCACTCCACTCGTTCTGCCACCCCCCAGGAGGCCGTTTGGGGGAAGGAGACCCGGATCAAGCCTTTGTCAGGGGCTAGGTGAATGTGTGGGTTGTCGGTGGGGGCCCACTCTCGTACTTGAGTCGCTCGGCAGACCATGGGCCCCAGCTTCATAGCCGTGTGGTGCTTGGCTACTGCCAGGGTCACGTGTGGTCGGGACTCGGGTTTGAGGCGGTACCAATATTCTTGATCCGGGGTGAGAAGGGTGAGGGCCGCCACCCCCTCAGGTCCGATGAACATTGTTTCGTAGAGGCACTTCTGGCCGGTTCCCTCCATGGTGCGTCTCCATTGTTCGTCGTAGCTTTCGTCTGGGTCTCGAAGGACATTGAGGGTCGTGTGGAGGGGGTCGTGCGGTGGGTATAAGTCCCCCTGTTGATGGATCCAGGGGGCCCACTCTCGGTATGTTTCTTCTAGGGGCTTGAATCCGTCCGGGGTAGTCATGTTCCGGATCCAATATACGTCTGACGGGGGGCTTCGGGGCGGGGGTTCATGCACCAGCATCATCTGGAGCGGTTGGTCGGCTTCTGTCGTCATTGTAGTCCCTTCGGGGGAACAGCTGATGAGGCAGTTGATTTTGCTCAGGATGTCTCTACCCATGAGGTTGGTGGGACACTTGGGGGCATATAGGAGGGAGTGGTAGAAGGTTTGTCCCAGGATGGTGAGCGGCAAGGGGGTGGTGAAGGGGTTGGTCTTTTCTATTCCCGAGAACCCCATGGTAGTCAGGGTTCGAGTGGAGAGGGGCGGGATTTCATGGTTCAGGTCCCCGATGGTGGATACTGTTGCTCCGGTGTCGACCATGAAACGAATTGGTGTTTGGTTTACGAGTCCGTCCACCATTGGGGCTCCCGTTCCCAGGTTCACCACCTGGGTCCCTCTCGAGGCTCTCGGGTCCCGTCAATATTGGCCATTGTATCCCGGGTCCTCCCAGAGAGGGTACATCGGGGTCCCGAGGTTTGAGGCATGTGTCGGTCCATTTCCAGGGTTACCGCGGGTCGGGCCGGGTTGCTGCTGATGATCCTGTTGGTCGTGTTGCATCGCTGGCTGTCCCGTTTGGGGGCACTCCTTCGCCCAGTGTCCCGTGAGCCCACAAATGAAGCAGGGGTAGGACCGGGGGTTTGTGTTTGGGGTCCGGCCTCTTCCTCTCCATTTGAATCCGCCTCTTTGTTTGGACTGTTGGTTCTGATACATCCCGGGTCCCGTCTGTGTTGCTGGGTTCGAGGGTGGGTGTGTGGGGTATGGATACGATGGATACGATGGGTACGGGTACGGGTACGGGTACGGCGGGGACTGGGGCCCCCATGCTTGAGCGGGAGGGGCTTGCATCTGGGTCGGAGGGGGTCCGCTGGGCTGTACCAAGGGGTTGGGGGCAGGCAGCGGGGCCGGAGGCGTGGCCACTTCGAGGGGCATGATCTCGGAGGCGTGGTCTTTGTTGGACTCCTTCTTGTCCCGGTTGTGTTCCTGGGTTGCTTTCTTGACGTCCATGCGCAAGAGTCGTTTCCTCAGGTCGCGGTCTTCTTTGACGTCCTCGTCCTCCCGTTCTTGCTCCAGGTTCACGTGGTGTGTAATGGCCTCCTCCCAGTCCATGGCGTTCATTCTTCCGAGTCCAATCACTGTTTTGAGGCCTTCGCGGGTCTTGGTGCAGAGACCCGTCTCAACCGCGATCCGAAACATGGCCTCGGTGGCGGCGGAGGCTCCTGGTCGGGTTCCGAATCCGTCTTTCCATCGTTCAGTGGCTCTTGTGAGGTATTCGCCCGCTGATTCACTGGGTTTTCTTTTCAGGCCGGTCATGCATGCTGCTGAGTTCTGAGGGGGGTATAGGCCCCTCAGGGCCTCCCACCATATGGGGCGGAAGGGGTCGAAAGGGGAGTCGTCCGGCTCTCTGGTGGTTCTGGCTGTGGTTTCCACGTCGTTGACTGCCCGGGGTCCTTCTCCTCTCATGAGGACCGCTCGGATGTCCCCCATGGTGAGCCGGTCAGCTGTGGTCAGTCGCTCGAGGTTTCTGATCCACTTGCCCGCCCCCTGTTTGATCGGGGGAAGGTCTTCCACTAGTCCCTTGAGGTCGCGGTGGGTCCAGGGAACGTACATCGCTCGTCCTGCAGGGGTGTCCATTAGCGGGAACATCAGTCCTGGACCCTCATCCAGGTCGCGGTTCGTCCGGCGGTCGAGGGCTTGGCTCCGTTGTGTCGGGGGGCCAGCTTGTGGAGTGCTGGTGATGGGCAGGGTCGCGATCGGGGTTGCGGTACTTCGGGCTTGTGATCTGCCCGGGCCAATTGTCCTGTAGATTGCGCCTCTTCCCCACCTCTGATCTCTGCCTTCGCTCCTTTCCCGCAGCTGTCGAGACAGGAGATGGACTTCTGTCTCGATGCCGAGGGACATTCTTTCCAGCGCTTCTTCTTTCCATCTCGTTCCCACTGGGTCCCACTCTACGGTGTCTGCATCTTCTTCACCTCTTTCGTCTCTTTCCTCGTGTCTTCCGTATCTCCCCTGGGGAATCCCGGAGTGTCTTCTCATTTCTGTTGTTGCTACTGTCACTTCCGTTTCTTCTTCTTTAGACGATAGGTTGATCAGGAAGGAGGCCAAGTCCAATGTGTTGGCGCCAGGTACGCCGATCCGCGTACGCATCCTTTCTGCTTCCGGTTGGGCTTCCCCTGGTGTTGGTGGCCTTGCTTCGGGGGCCTGGGCTTGGCTGTAGCTGGAGGAGGGGGGTGTCCAGTTCTCGGTGCTGGATGGTTCTTGCCCCAATGGCCCGGTCCTTCCTGGTATCATCGGGCATGGGGAGGGAGCTGTTGTCAGCTTCGGGCTTTCCTTGCTTTGTGGGTGGTTTGTCCTTGTGAAGTGGACCCCTTCTTTGGCTCGTTTCGGTTCCGGGGGGGGGGGTCTTTGCCAGGTCACCGTGACCGGGGACTGAGATGTGGCGTGGGTTATTTCGATAACTGGGCACATGAGATGGGGGGACCCGGGGTTTGGAAGTCGGTCGGGGCATAGGGGAGGGAGTGGTTGTACGGAGGTGGGCGGGCCTGCTCATCGGCCTTCGGTAGGGAGGGATAAGGTGAAGCTGTCAGGCTCGGTTGGGTAGGGGTTACTTGGTCCGTTAGGAAGGGATTCCTGGAGGAGGGGGCTGGTTTTAGGGTGTGGGGCGGGAGGCAAGAGGCCAATGCTTTTAATACTAAGATTCTCTTTTGTCTTTTCCGGTCTTGGGTTTCGAGTGCATCCGTTCGTCCCGTCATGGCTCCGGCGTTGTCGCGACGGACCTTTGCCCGCTCATACTGGCTGCCAATGTACGCGTGTATGGCGGCCCGGCCGGTGTGGTCGAGGGGTCCCATTCGGATCACGCCCTCTTTCTGCCAGGTTTTAATGTAGACATCACAGCGGTTCTCCCATTTCTTCCGGTCTTGGCCTTTCAATATTTTTCCCGGTTCCGCTCTGGTCCGTTGCTCGTCCGACATGGTGGGTGTGTTCGCCGTTCCTTAGCAGCCTGGTGTGGGGGTGGTCGGGGTCGTGGACGCCTTTGCACTGGAGGCCGGGTGCGGGGAGGTTTGTCTTTTTATCTTTATTATTCACCGGGATAATTCTTCTAGCAGGGGGTGATCGAGAGTCGGGGTTGGATTGGTATTGATGTTGTCCAGTGGGGGGCGCTGTGGCTTGGGAAGGGTAAGGTTGGAGTGTTCCGGCAGGGGGCAGTCTAGTTGGGGAAGGGCAAGGTTGGAGTTGTCCAGCAGGGGGCAGTCTAGTTGGGGAAGGGTAAGGTTGGAGTGGTCCAGCAGGGGGCGCTGTAGTTGGGGAAGGGTAGAGTTGGAGTTGTCCAGTGGGGGGCGCTGTAGTTGGGAAGGGTAGAGTTGGAGTTGTCCAGTGGGGGCGCTGTGGCTGGGAAGGGTAAGGTTGGCGTGGTCCAGCAGGGGGCAGTCTAGTTGGGGAAGGGTAAGGTTGGAGTGGTCCAGTGGGGGGCGCTGTAGTTGGGGAAGGGTAGAGTTGGAGTTGTCCAGTGGGGGGCGCTGTAGTTGGGGAAGGGTAGAGTTGGAGTTGTCCAGTAGGGGGCGCGGTGGCTGGGGAAGGGTAAGGTTGGAGTGGTCCAGTGGGGGGCGCTGTAGTTGGGGAAGGGTAAGGTTGGAGTGGTCCAGCAGGGGGCGCGGTGGTTGGGGAAGGGTAAGAGTTGGAGTGGTCCAGTGGGGGGCGCGGTGGTTGGGGAAGGGTAAGGTTGGAGTTGTCCAGTGGGGGGCGCTGTAGTTGGGGAAGGGTAGAGTTGGAGTTGTCCAGCAGGGGGCAGTGTAGTTGAGAAGGGTAAGGTTGGAGTGGTCCAGCAGGGGGCAGTCTAGTTGGGGAAGGGTAAGGTTGGAGTGGTCCAGCAGGGGGCGCTGTAGTTGGGGAAGGGTAGAGTTGGAGTTGTCCAGTGGGGGCGCTGTGGCTGGGAAGGGTAAGGTTGGCGTGGTCCAGCAGGGGGCAGTCTAGTTGGGGAAGGGTAAAGTTGGAGTGGTCCAGTAGGGGGCAGTCTAGTTGGGGAAGGGTAAGGTTGGAGTTGTCCAGCAGGGGGCAGTCTAGTTGGGGAAGGGTAAGGTTGGAGTGGTCCAGCAGGGGGCGCTGTAGTTGGAGAAGGGTAGAGTTGGAGTTGTCCAGTGGGGGCGCTGTGGCTGGGAAGGGTAAGGTTGGCGTGGTCCAGCAGGGGGCAGTCTAGTTGGGGAAGGGTAAAGTTGGAGTGGTCCAGTAGGGGGCAGTCTAGTTGGGGAAGGGTAAGGTTTGAGTGGTCCAGTAGGGGGCAGTCTAGTTGGGGAAGGGTAAGGTTGGAGTGTTCCGGCAGGGGGCAGTCTAGTTGGAGAAGGGTAAGGTTGGAGTGGTCCAGCAGGGGGCAGTCTAGTTGGGGAAGGGTAAGGTTGGAGTTGTTCAGTGGGGGGCACGGTGGTTGGGGAAGGGTAAGGTTGGAGTGGTCCGGTAGGGGCGCTGTAGTTGGGGAAGGGTAAGGTTGGAGTTGTCCAGTAGGGGGCAGTCTAGTTGGGGAAGGGTATGGTTGGAGTGGCTAAACTTTTGGCGGAGGGGGAGGTGTGGCTTCGGACTGAGCGAGAGAACTCAAAAAATGGCGGCCCTGATGCTATAACTCTGTGTGGCCTGTCTAACACACAAGAGCGGATGAGAGACTAGGGGGTAACTTTTGTCCCTCTTGGAGGAGGAGAACGAGAAAAAGGAGGAAAAAACAGGGGGGAGGGAAGCAAAAAACAACAACAGGGCCTATAGACGTTATTCAATACATCCAGATATTCTTTATAGCCAATAATCGTTATCTATCTTTATTGATTAATCTGCGTCAATCAGACTAAACCGTCAACCAACGCGGCAAAGAGATGTTGTTTAGTATTGTGGTTTATCTATGCGACAGGTCCGGCAGTAATTCAAAGAAACACAGTAAAAGAGATATCATTTATCCTTGTCAACTTGTCTAGGTCTAGTTTTAACGGTTCAAACAGTAAATTGAAGCGACACAGTAAAAAAGGTTATTTATCATTGTCAATTTATCTATTTCCGCTGGTTACGCCATAGAGCAACGCAATACGTCAGAGAGACATTTATTCATTATTATCAATCTATCTATTCCTACATTTACCCGTTTTAACGGACAAAGATAGAGCGGATCACGCATACACACACACTGATTCACTCACAGATTATCACGCATACACACCCACTGATTCACTCACAGATTCCCTCTTTCTCGCAGACGCACCCAGAAACATATCGACAGACTTCTCATTCTGTGTCCCGCACCCACAATCATCAGACACAGCAGAATAGCGTTAAGCATAGCAAAGCAAGCAAGCGTTGCACACATATTTCCATATTTTAGCCGGCCCAAAAATACGCTCGCTCTCTTTCTTTCTCTCTCTCTGGGCCTCTTACACACACACACACACACACAGCCACTCCGTCTCTCTCTCTCTTATTCTCGCTCATACACACACTGCCTCTCGTTCACTCGCGCATACACACGCTGTTTCCTTTGCAAAGGGACTTTAACCCTGATAAAGGACTCTAAACTTCTCACCACATAGAATTATTTAATACACAGATTATTCCATCTGGGTTCCGAACCCGGCCCAGGCATCCCTCTGAGTCCACTCAATGGCTCAGGCATATATTCCATCTGGGTTCCGAACCCGGCCCAGGCATCCCTCTGAGTCCACTCAATGGCTCAGGCATATATTCCATCTGGGTTCCGAACCCGGCCCAGGCATCCCTCTGAGTCCACTCAATGGCTCAGGCATATATTCCATCTGGGTTCCGAACCCGGCCCAGGCATCCCTCTGAGTCCACTCAATGGCTCAGGCATATATATTCTGGCCATCGGTAGTCTTGTATCACTGACCGATTCTTATAGGCCCTATGGTCTCGAGGGTATTCTTTCACCATGCAACGAGCCGATATTCGATGTGTCACGCATTCGGGGTCAATCGGGTTTTACGGGGAAATGCTGGGGTGCAGTCCTATTAGTCCCCACGAGATATCCCGTAGCGAACCGTTCTCACAGTCTCATCTCCTAATGTGGTTCCTATATAACTATGCAGAGTTTGGATTTTATCAACAGGTTCTGCCTACCTTTTGTTGTGCGATCGCGAGGTGAGACTGCAGGAATCGGTCCGGTTCTCCGGGGTCCCGAGGCCGTGCCGCTCTCCGTCTCTCGTTTCCCAGTTGCGGTCCAATTCAGAAAAAATCACGTCGGGGTCACCAATTTGTTGGGAAAAACGGTCTGGCTAGTTACTGGACCAGATGAAATGAGACGGAGAGGTAATAAAGTCTATCGGCACGAGGACCTTGGATTTATTAAGTAAAGTGGCAACGGTTATACAGAGTCATAAGCGTGAGAAATCGAATATGTCTAAGTCCCTAATCAGCGCTGATGGTTCGTCCGGAGCTTCGCCTCCGTGGAAGGTCTGCTTCGGAAGAAGGTGAAGAGTCTCAGAGTGATACAGTTTTATGCTGTATCTCCTCGTGATGAGGTGTGTGCGTTTGAGATGTGTGTGGTTCTGTGTGTTTTTACTTGACCTTGGTTCCCAGGCACTAGTGTATGCATGTATATCTTCTTGTGTTCCTCCTTACGGGGGAGAGCTTCAGAGCATTCATCCGTTGTGGTCCTCCCGTCCTTGAGGATGACTGGTGCATTGTCTGAGTGTCTACTATCTGCCGGGAGGAGATATGGGGCCCTGGCTCCGGCCCTGACCTGACTATATTCTCATGTATGTGTTATGTGTTAAAAGTTGACTATATTATAAGGTGACTGCCATGTGATGTGCTCATTAAGCTAGGGTAGGAGTTAGCTATATTTATAATGTACATGTGATGTGCTCAGCAGGTTATTTTGCCCCAACAATCCCCATCCATCAAGGCGAGAACAAAACAATTCCACACCCTCTCCCTGACTTTTAAGGAACCATGAGGATTTCAAAACACACAACTCCTCAGTAATGGCCCAATTCTACCAGCTTCAAACTAATGGTATGATCCAGCTTGCTTACAGAGCAGATGTAGAGAACAGCAAAGGGCCAAACCAAGATTATTATCCAGCTTGCTTACGTGTTTTACCAATCCTACATTGCTTTGTCCCTCAATCAAATATCTACATTGGAAATAACCAACTACATACCTAACTCTAAATTGAATACACGCTTGCCCGGAATATGAGGCTATAAATAATACCAATGAGATAAATATACTCACTTTTGTTCATACGTGTAGTTTAGTCTGACCTGAAACCGAAAGTAAACTTGGTGGTCCAGAATCATGCGTCTGGCGGACACCAAGTGACGCTGCTAATAATAATAATAATAATAATAATAATAATAATAATAATCTTAATCTTACAATAATAACCTTATTAGCCTTTTTTTTCTTTTCTTTTTTATAATTTTGCATTTTTGCAGGCTTTATAAATTTATGTCTGGCTCTTATGTCCACATCTGGTGAACAGATGCCCTCTAATATTGTGGAACTCACAAAGGTCATTGAACCATTCAAAGAGGTATCCCATGAGCTGTTCAGGTTATGCAAAGGGACCATTGCCATACCTGTGAGTACAGCTACCTGGGAACGAAGCATTTCCACACTCAAACTGGTCAAGACCTACCTTAAATCTACCGTGGATGATGTTCGACTCGGAAATCTAGGGTTTGAAGTGTAGAGTCAAGACGAGCAAAAGCCCTGGATTTTGGCGATTTTGTGAATCGCTTTTCTACAAACCACAATAATCGCAGAATACGGCTGTTGTAAAATGAATCTATGGCAAGTTAATCTATTTTGTATATGTTAGAGGCAGAAATGAAATGTCAAAAATGAATGTTTTTGCAATTGCGTGATTTATTTTCTGATAAATGCACTGCATTTTGACTTTTTACTTTTACAGTGTTAGATCAGAAGGTCGAGTTAATGTTTTTTTTTTTACAGACCTGAAAAGCTGAGACAAACCTGCACTTCACTTGTCTTAGAATCTGAGTTCAATCTATACACACGAGGCCTTTACAAATGTGACATTTAAAATGAGTCAGAAATGATTTTTGATGACGTTTTTGATCAGAAAAAAATGAACTCATAGGTAACTGCAAGAAATTGATAAAGTAAAAGTGTATTTGACAATTACACCACTGTCTGAATTAATATTATGATGTAGAGTTACAGCGTGTACACGCCTTAAATATTCCTTAAATTTCAAGATGCCTCATATCATATTTAGATTTAGGTACCACCCCAAAATGATCTCTGGTCTCACCCTGGCCACCCCACTGAAAATGTTCTAGCTCCGTCACTCAGCCTTCCGAGTTTGAAGTGGAGAAATCTCCCAGCTTTCTTGCCGCACGCCCCCTTTTTGTCTTCATCTCTCGGGATGCCGAGAGTAGACCGAGTGCAGTGATGACGCTCTCAACAAAAATGGCTGCGCCCCTAAAGGAATTTATTTTCTTTGTATTTGTACCCCGTTGGTAATTTTAATATAATAATATAATATAATATATATATAATGCTCTTACACACTTGATTACATTGCTACTTTATTCCGGTCACCAATTTATGCCTTGCTGTGTGTGCAATACAATGTAAAGTTGTGCTGTTTGTTTTCGAGCTGGAGCTTTCGAGCTACCACTACACAGTAATCTGTGTAGTCTGTACCACTACACAGTAATCTGTGTAGTGGTACTATAGTAGTACTCTGTGTAGTAGTACTATAGTAGTATTCTGTGTCATGGTACTATAGTAGTACTCTGTGTAGTGGTACTATAGAAGTACTCTGTGTCGTGGTACTATAGTAGTACTCTGTGTAGTAGTACTCTGGGTAATTATACTACAGTAGTACTCTGTGTCGTGGAACTATAGTAGTACTCTGTGTAGTAGTACTATAGTAGTACTCTGTGTAGTAGTACTCTGTGTCGTGGTACTATAGTAGTCCTCTGTGTAGTAGTACTCTGTGTTGTGGTACTATAGTAGTACTCTGTGTTGTGGTATCATGTGATGCAGGCGGTCGCTGATCATTGATGTAATTTAGCCCACCGCTCCCAGCGTCTGCAGCCCGTCGCAGTGAACCAGTGAACCAGAAGCTTGTATCGTTCTCCAGCTCATTGCAGTGAACCACTGAACCAGAGGCTGGTATCGTTCAGGTCCTCCACCATGGCTCTGGGGCGCGGCCCTGTGTCTGCTGGTTGTGATGGAGGTGTGTGCGGGGGGCTCCCCCAGGAAGGCGTCCTGTCCGTACCCCCCCCCCCCCCCCCCCCAGTGGTGCAGGTCTCTGCAGATGGCCATCCAGTGCCAGGTGGGTCCTCAGCTCAGGCCTTACCTGTCTTCGCTGTTTAGACATATGAACGTGGTGAGGGTGATGGAAGGGCCTGTCCCTTCAGATGGTAGGAGTGTTAACTTAGAACACTTTGAACATCTTAAGAGCCAGGCCCGTACATACAAACCAACCACCTCTAACCTAACACCTAAACTAACCACCTCTAACCTAACACCTAAACTAACCACCTCTAACCTAACACCTAAACTAACCACCTCTAAACTAACACCTTAACTAACCACCTCTAAACTAACACCTTAACTAACCACCTCTAAACTAACACCTTGACTAACCACCTCTAGAACCTAAACTAACCACCTCTAACCTAACACCTGAACTAACCACCTCTAACCTAACACCTAAACTAACCACCTCTAACCTAACACCTAAACTAACCATCACTAACACCTAAACTAACCATCTCTAAACTAACACCTAAACTAACCACATCTAACCTCACACTACTGTTCAACTACTGTCTAACCCTGAACTACTGTTCAACAACTGAAGAACAGAACATTCCTTCACCAGTAGTTAAGCTTTTTGAATCATTCATTCACCAGTAGTTAAGCTTTTTGAATCATTCATTCACCAGTAGTTAAGCTTTTTGAATCAGTGAATCATAACTTGAATCATGAATCATAACTACTGAATGATTCAAAAAGCTTAACTACTGGTGAAGGAATGATTTAAAAAGCTTAACTACTGGTGAAGGAATGATTCAAAAAGGTTAACTACTGGCGAAGGAATGATTCAAAAAGGTTAACAGATGGTGAATGAATGGTTTGCAAAAGAGTAACAACTCAGTTTGATGCAGGTGGGTCGAAATGTTCGATGAAGGTCGAAAGTACATTCTGACTAAATGTGTGTCCCCCTATAACATTGGCTAGGAAAGAGGAAACATGTTTATATTCTCAAAAGTTATTTTAATGATCTGAAGTATGTTTCAAATAAAGCACTTGATGGTAGGACATAGAGTGTTCAATTTAAGTAAGGATACATATTTTGGCAGGTCGAAAGTAGTTTGATAAAATGTGTGTCCCCCTATTACTTTGGCTAGGAAAGAGGAAACATGTTTATATTCTCAATAGTTATTGTTAATGATCTGAAGAATGTGTAAAATAAAGGCACCACCACCGCCGGGCGGTGATGCCTTGGCAGCGGTCAGCGGGGCTCCGGCGGGAGACAATCGCGGTCAACAATCGCGGGCAACAATCCCGTTCTCCTCCATGTCGTGGTTCAGTCTACTTCAGATTGACGTGGAAGTGAAAGAACCAGAGACGTCAGAGAATCCGTCGCAGTCGTTTGAGATTCATAATATCGCCTGGAGGCAAACACAGCTTTTGGCCTGATAATATATATTATATGATATAGATATCTATGCATAATATGATATGTTTTAGATACAGAGCTCCAGGACTCCCGCCGGAGCACCCGGAGTGTTCTAGAATATTTACAGAGCACGGCCAAAAGCTGTGTGCGCCTCGCCATTGCGATACATCCACTGTAAACACGAGCGCATGGTACAGTGCGCTCAGTGCGCACACCCCCACCCTCCACCTTGACCCGCCTCTTAAAAACGGCACTTTTTTGGAAAGCTCATTGTGGGACTGGCTCGTAGTGGCTGTAATTCTGCACCAAGGCTGAATTTCTTGAACGTCTTCAAGTACTGTATTAGGGACCCACTAACACCTATATAAAAGCATCCATAAAGTAGCATGCCATGGGACCTTTAACTTGGTGCTAGACTATACATTGACCCGGTTAATGCATGCATTCTTGCTGCTTGTTAAGCAGAATATTTAATGACTAGCGTATGACTACTAAAAGAAAATTGGGTTCAGTTCAAGGTACTAGGGCAAGATGTGCATAAACTGCATCGTTAAACGTTTTGCCACCGAAAACGTTTTAATTCTTTTTTTAACTTCTGAATGTGTGCTTTTTAACCATGAATTTCTAGAGCTTTTGCATGGGTCCGGTCTCCTCCAGGTACTTATGTTTTTTATTTTTGTAACTACATAATTGCGTTACCAAAGTTCTCTGCAATGTACTTTAACTCTGAAACCGCAGTTCTGGATGAAGCGCTTTAACTCTGAAACCGGAAGTTGTATTGTCAAACCAGGAAGAGCTCGGGAAAAATTGTTACATAAAATAACTAGTTCTTTGAGTTCACAAGATTGTGCAACTTGGTTTGGACCATAGGTTTGGACACGACAGTGTGTGGTGCATTTTCCTCCTTGCAGTTTAAGTAAGTCAATGTCAACTTTTCAATTCAACATAATCGTGCAACGAGTAAATGGTATTAATATAAAACTGGTTCATACTTGCACTTGTCACTAACGGTGATTGGGATGTTGCTATCTAGATCAAGATCATTTTCATTTGTCTTCATAACTAGAGTTAAACAAAAAAGCCACATGTCCCATGATATATGTCCCATGAGCACGCAGTTAGAAAGCTTTTGTTTGGATATATATCAAACGTTGTAACGGATTAATTGTCAATGAGTGGTAATCATAAGCAATGCATTCCCAGTAGAATAGGAAGACGTTCATTTGGTAATTAGATCAGACTAATAAAACACTCATGGAGTAATAAAAAATGATTGATTTGAACTTGAAACCCCGAAACTGGGTTTGTAAAACACCTGCTATTGAAGTCATTTTAAACTTGGATAAACAAACTAGACTTGGATTGGCTATGAGGCGGAGGCGTTTGGTCTCGTATGATCATTTGACTTTGGACCGTGAAATGCACATTAACATCGTTGCCGAATGACTTGTGGTTGAACAACAGCTGTCTTATCTCTGTTCTTGGTATTACAGTGAAATGCTACTTGTGTAACAGAGATTCTGTAATCACCTTTTGTTATTATGTGGTTTGAATTTGTGATTTACTATGACATAAAGATTGATTATTCGTATATTTGTGAAGAATACTGTATGTCGCTGTTGTGTAGGGCGTTTTTCAAAATGTATATTTCGTTCCTAGAATGTCAACGTTTCTGGATGCTAAATTACATGTGCATCATGTGAAAATCTTCAAGACATTTTCAAAACATTCAAAAGGAGGAAGGAGCTATTTTATTTTAAAGCATAACACTTTCACCTTTTACCTGATGCAGTTCAATTCCAACATGTATTGATATTGTATCCAATATGTTGAATCCTTTATCATTTTTGAATATTGTTTCAGCTTTTTAATATTTGTACCTGCCTAGAAATATGGAACACTTCATCTTTGCTACCAAAATCTCTATAAATATATCCTGTACATACAATTTGTATTTGCCTGTTAAAATTTCCTCCTTTAATTTAGATTTGTACAGGTGCTGAAGATTTGGCTGAATCCTACCATCCTTTGTGAAGGATGTCTGGCACTACCAACCCTTTCCTCCATCTGGTGGAGGCGCTCGACCCAAAGGACCCCCAGCAGCGCTTCTTCAACCTCTCTAAACTCGGAGATCCCAGATATGGTGACAGGACAGGATTTGTCTCCTAGGAGCATTTTCAGCAGTCAAGGGATTACATGAATGAATGAATGAATGAATGCATGCATGCATGCATGATGCTTTCAGTGAGGATGAGTTGGGTGGCAGTAGCTCAGGTGATAGAGCGGTTTGGTTTGTAAGCGCAAGGTTGCTAGTTTGATCCCCGGCTCCTCCTAGCTGAATGTCGAGGTGTCCCTGAGCAAGGCACCTCACCCTGACTGCTCCCGACCTGCTGGCTGTCGCCTTGCACGGTTGACTCTGCCGTGAATGTGTGCAAGAATGGGTGAATGTTAGGCGATATTGTAAAGTAACGCTTTGGGTAGTAAAGCACTATACAAATGCAGTGAATTGTCCATGAGTTCACTTGGGTCTCTGTTCCCCGTAGAACGCCTGCCCTTCTCGGTGCGCGTGCTGCTGGAGTCGGCGGTGAGGAACTGCGACGGGTTCCTGGTGAAGCAGCAGGACGTGGAGAGCATCCTGAACTGGAAGCAGACCCAGGCGAAGACGGTGGAGGTGCCCTTCAGGCCGTCCCGCGTCATCCTCCAGGACTTCACGTAAGGCACTGTTGTGTTGGCCTGGCCCTTGGCGGGGGGGGGGGGCGCAAATATGAAGATAGTTTGTGCATGCTTAGGATAGGACTCAAGTAAGCGAAACATATTAGATTGTTTGTTTTTTAATATATTTTTTAACTTTCTTTTATTCGTTTTAGTGTAGTCAAGGAGAGAAAATTTAGAGAGAATGATATAAAGTGAGGAAAATAAAGGAACAGTGCCTATTGGGGTGACAATCCACATTACATGTAAGCAATATTTTACATTTCTTAATTTGTTGACATGTACAGTAACCATTTATCACAGCCTTTATAAAATGAGTCTTCTTTCGTTTTTAGTCTTTATGTGAGCCGCTCCATCGTTTGAATCACCGATAATGTTGAGCTCAGGTGCAGCAGACTGCAGCCAGTTCTTAGTGATTCTTTTATTAAAAAAATCTATCGAAACGAGCTGGGTCTTTTGAGCCCGGAAATGTTAGCTTCCATGACCCCACTAGGTTCCTATTCTATTGTATTTTCTTTTTGTAATCACTTGCACGACGAACATTGAGCATACCCGGCGGGGTTCAGAGAGAGTAACGTCTCCCCCCCCCTGTCCCCTCCCCAGCGGGGTACCGGCCGTGGTGGACTTTGCGGCGATGCGTGACGCGGTGACGCAGCTCGGGGGCGACCCCGAAAAGATCAACCCGGTGTGCCCCGCCGACCTGGTCATCGACCACTCCATCCAGGTCGACTTCAACCGCAAGTAAGGTGCTGCTGGTCAGGAGAGGTTCTTTTGAAGACCCAGTATAGACGGGACACTGGGCTGACTCCTCAAACACATTGAGGTTACCGGGCTTCCAGACCGGCAGATGAGACAAAAAGAAAAAAAGGGTCAACAGGTCATTTGTTTTTCTTACAGGACTGACAGCCTGCAGAAGAATCAGGACCTGGAATTCGACCGGAACAAGGAGCGCTTTCAATTCCTCAAAGTAAGCCAGCCTGAGGCACTCATCGTCTCCTCACAGCTGTCTGTGCATACGCCACCCAATTGGGGATTTGCTTAAGGCTAACTCTCTCTCTCTCTCTCTCTCTCTCTCTCTCTCTCTCTCTCTCTCTCTCTCCCCCAGTGGGGCTCCAAGGCCTTCCGCAACATGCGGATCATCCCCCCCGGCTCGGGCATCGTGCACCAGGTCAACCTGGAGTACCTGGCCCGGGTGGTGTTCAACCAGGACGGCCTCTACTACCCCGACAGCCTGGTGGGCACGGACTCCCACACCACCATGATCGACGGCCTGGGGGTGCTGGGCTGGGGTACGGCCCTTGTAGCGTCCATGCATGCGCTTATCGAGAGGGATCGCTGTGTTGTGAGGGATCACAGATCGTAACGAGTGTAAAGTGGAAGGAACCTGTGGCGACGTGTCTTGCTGAAATGTTGATGTTGAATGCATAGATATTTCTGGTAAAAAAATCTTGAAAGTGGATGAAAACACTTTCAGCTCTGTCATGTTTGCAGCTTTTCAGTAAGAATTCCTTTCCCGGCAATGTGACTGGGACTTCTCTCTGGCGTTAAACACTAATGTCTGAATTTGCTGTTTTCCTCACCGTTAAGCATACTTCCTTAGTTATTCAATAACATAGCATCTATTTCATTTTGAGTCATTGGTAATTTGAAATTACTATTACATTTCTGCATGACCCCTAGCCATCCATCCAAGTTTGTCGTCTGGTGTGAATTTGAACCTACTCTCGAGGGTTTAGTCTTGTAAAACAGGCTTTTCAGGTGACACTGCTTTCCAACCCATTTGCTGTATGCCTGATCCGGGCAGAAACATGCATGTAAACCATGTATAATCCCTGTAGGTGTGGGTGGGATTGAAGCGGAGGCGGTCATGTTGGGCCAGCCAATCAGCATGGTCTTGCCTCAGGTCGTGGGATACAAGCTGTATGGCACACCGGACAAGTTCATCACCTCCACGGACATTGTGCTCACGGTCACCAAGGTAGCCTGCCCTCCTGCATTGGACATGCTTAAAGGTCATCTCTTATTACGACCTTTACCTTGTATTGTTAGTGCATGTATGTCAGTAGCAGGATGTGGGAAACGCACAACAATTTCACCTTCCTTGCGGTTCTGAAAATGACATTTAGAACTGCTTTGTTGATGTCAATAGGCGACCCACTTCATCCATGTGTTTGTAGATCTGGAACTCAAACCGTTTTCCGATGCCACCGAAAATATCTTGAAATAGTTGCATGAAAAGTGTCACGATTACGAGATTTTCAAATATTTTCTTTCAAACCGTTTCGTCCTTATTTCAAGTGAATCCTAGAATAAGAAGGTCTTAAAGGTGACCTATTTTACCACCAGGTTTGCTCATCTATCCGTCATACATCCGCTTGTGATGTCAGAAGAGGCAGATTTTGAAAACGGCTTGTAACGGCTAATTACGCTCACACCTGGAGGTATAATAGGTCCCTTTAAGTCAGGGGGTCCAGCCCAATAAAATCTTCCCCACCTAAATGAGACACTAACCCACCCCCCTTTCTGTGTTCCCTGCCCTCGCCCACAGCACCTGCGCCAGGTGGGCGTGGTGGGCAAGTTTGTGGAGTTCTTCGGCCCCGGCGTGTCCCAGCTGTCCATCGCCGACCGCGCCACCATCGCCAACATGTGTCCCGAGTACGGCGCCACGGCCGCCTTCTTCCCTGTGGACGACGTCAGCGTCAAGTACCTGGAGCAGACCGGTGAGCAAGGCACACCACTGGGGTTTAGTAATCATGTCACTCACTCTGTCGTCTCAAACTGAACCCCTGGGGACACGTCTAAAGAAATTTTAACAAAGGATACAATTTTTAAAGGTGACCTATTGTACCACCAGGTGTGAGTGTGATTAGCCGTTACAAGCCGTTTTGAAAATCAGCCTCTTCTGACATCACAAGTGGGCGTGTCCACCGCGTGTAGGTGTGTGCTGGGCCAGTATCGGTTTGCCAGAAGAGGCATCTTTTCTAAATGGCTTGTAACGGCTAATCGCAGTCACACCCCCTGGTTAAAAATGTCACCTTTTAAAAACATTTTCTTTTTAGTGAAGTTTCTCACTTCAAGGACTAGATTGAGAACAGGTGCTGTGGTGTTTCGATGCTCAGTGTTTAGTGACTGTTGTCTTTCGATGTCGCTTTAACGGCGGTCGCATCACCATCTGGTCGTGTTCTGTTTGAAGGTCGGGACGCAGAGAAACTGGACTACATCACAAAGTACCTGAAAGCGGTGGCCATGTTCCGGGATTATAACGACGTCTCCCAGGACCCAGACTTCACACAGGTCAGTCCTTTAACCTTGAGGCTCTTTTATACAAAGAATGATCTAACGTTGATGAGTTTCTAGGGGAAGGCTATCAAACTTCCCCCCAAATACACCTATACCAAAACCCATTGTCCTTTCTATGCAAAAGTACTCAGAATGGAGCCCATGATACGCTGTGGTCTCCGGCTTGGAGAATGAGCCGTGTATCAGGAAAGCACGTGGCAACGGTTGGTTTAAGCCGACTTCGGCGTTTATTGCAGGTAACAAAGACAGGATAAGGGTGCGCGTGGGTCTCCGTGAGCCTCACGCCTCTGCAGTCCATGTGTGTCTCTGCCTCTGACCTGCTCTTGGTCTGGCCCTCCTCTTAAGATGGCTCCCCGGTTTTCGGCCAGGTGTCCCCCAATCACCCTGATTGGGGGGAAGGACCTGGTGCTCTCCGTCGCCGGCTGGTGGGTGGGGGTGGTACACCCCGTCCTTCACGGTCCCCCGGGACCGTTCAGGCCGAGGCTTCAGGGGCGGGATGCCACACTCCCCCCCCGTTTGCTCAAGCCCCTGGTCTCTGGGGAACCCACCCAGACAGGCATCCCGGCGTGACAGGGCGTCGGCGTTGGCATGCTCGCGGCCCGGTCGGTGGTCCACCCGGAACCGGAAATCCTGGAGAGCCAGGAATCACCGTGTCACCCGGGCGTTTGTATTCTTGGCCCCCGTCATCCACTTCAGGGGGGCGTGGTCGGTGACTAGGGTGAACTCCCTCCCCAGGAGGTAGTAGCGCAACTTCTCCAGGCACCACTTAATGGCCAGGGCCTCCTTCTCCACGGTGGAATAGTTGCGCTCATTGGGGAGGAGCTTCCGGCTGACGTAGGTTATCGGGTGCTCCTCTCCGGCCCGGACCTGGGACAAGACCCCCCCGAGTCCCACCTCCGAGGCGTCTGTGTGGACAATCACAGGGAGGTTAAAGTCAGGTGTGATTAGTACCGGTTCTGAGCACAGGGCCTCCCGGAGCGTCTTGAACGCCCGGTCCGCCGCCTCTGACCAGGTGACCCGATCCGGCAAGGCCTTACGGGTTAGGTCGTTCATGGGGCTGGCCAGCGTGGCGTACCCGGGAATGAAGCGCTGATAGTAGCCCAACAGCCCCAAGAACGCCTTTATCTGCTTCTTAGTCCTGGGTTGCGGCCAGGCCCGTATGGCGGCTACCTTGCCTTCCTGCGGCCGCACCGTCCCTCTCCCGACCCGGTACTCCAGGTACGTCGTCTCCTCTCTCCCGAGGCGACACTTGGCAGGGTTGGCGGTGAGGCCCGCCTTGCGCAGCTCTCCCAGCACGGCCCTCAGCTGGCGGACGTGGATATCCCAGCTGGGGCTGTAAATGATGATGTCATCAATGTATGCCGCCGCGTAATCCTGGTGGGGCCTCAGGAGTTGGTCCATCATCCGCTGGAATGTGGCTGGGGCGCCGTGTACCCCGAAAGGGAGGACGGTGTACTGGTACAGTCCCCCCGGGGTGGAAAACGCCGTCTTTTCCCGGGCCGCACGGGTCAACGGCACCTGCCAGTACCCCTTGGTCAGGTCCAGGGTCGACAGGTACCGCGCCGGGCCCAGGCGCTCGATAAGTTCGTCGACCCGGGGCATGGGGTAGGCGTCGAACTCCGATGCCTCGTTCAGCCGCCTGAAGTCGTTGCAGAACCTAAAGGTTCCATCCGGCTTCGGCACCAGGACCACCGGGCTGCACCAGGCGCTGCGTGACTCCTCTATCACCCCGAGCTGCAGCATTCGGCGCACCTCGGTCCGGATGTCCTCCCTCCGGGCCTCTGGGATCCTGTAGGGCGGAACCCTTACCCGTATGCCGGGCGCCGTCCGGATGTCGTGGCGGGCGGCGGCAGTCCTCCCCGGCAGGTCAGAGAACACGTCCCGATGCTGGAGGACGATATCGTCCAGGTCGTGCCTCTGGGCCGGGCTGAGGTCCTCCCCCACCGGGACCTCCGGGATCTCCTGCCGGGCCGCCAGGGACAAGGGAGCGGGTTGGCGGGTGTCTGCTCCCCCCCCCTCCACCGCTTCAGGAGATTGACGTGGTATAGCTGTGTCGGCTTCCGCCTCCCTGGCTGGCGGACCCGGTAGTTCACCTCGCCCACGCGTTCCACCACCTCGTAGGGTCCCTGCCACTTGGCCAGGAACCGGCACTCCGCCGTGGGGACCAGGACCAGGACCAGTTCCCCTGGCTGAAAGGTCCTCAGCTGGGCTCCTCGATTATAGACCCTCGCCTGGGCCTGCTGCGCTTGCTGGAGGTGCCCCCGGACGATGGGCCACACCCGGGCCATGCGGTCACGCACCTGCTCCACGTGGTCCACGGGGGTGCGGTGGGGGGACGGCTGGCTCTCCCAGGCCTCCTTGGCGATGTCCAGGATCCCGCGGGGCCTCCGCCCGTACAGCAGCTCGAAGGGGGAGAACCCGGTGGACGCCTGAGGGACCTCCCGTACCGCGAACAGTACGTGGGGTAGCAGTTGGTCCCAGTTCTTCCCGTCGGCCTGCATGACCTTCTTAAGCATCTGCTTAAGGGTCTTGTTAAACCGCTCGACCAGGCCGTCCGTCTGGGGGTGGTACACTGAGGTCCAGAGCTGCTTCACCTGCAGGAGGCTGAGGACCCCCTTCATCACCCGCGACATGAAGCACGACCCCTGATCGGTGAGCACCTCCTTTGCTATCCCCACCCGGCTGAAGAGGAGCATAAGTTCACGGGCGACGGCCTTGGCGGTGGCGGCGCGTAGGGGAAGGGCCTCGGGGTACCGGGTGGCGTAGTCGATTAGCACCAAAATGTAACGGTGGCCCCGGCTGGTCTTGGGAAGGGGGCCCACGATGTCTAATGCCAAACGCTCGAAGGGGGTCTCGATGATGGGCATGGGAATGAGGGGGTGTCTAGCGATGGCCCGGGGGGCTACCCGCTGGCACTCGGGGCACCCCTGGCAGTGGCGCTCAACATCCCGCTTAACCCCCGGCCAATAGAACCTGGCTAGGACCCGCTCCCGGGTTTTGTCCATGCCCAGGTGGGCCCCCAGGAGGTGGGTGTGGGCCATAAAAAGCACTTTACTGACGTAGGGACGGGGCACCACTAGCTGTTCCCTCACTCCCCCCTCCCCGGAGGCTACTCGGTACAACAGACCCCCCCTGGTGCTGAAGTATGGGTGCGGTGTGTGACTCACCGAGTCTCGGGCCTGTCCGTCGTGAACCAGGACGTGGCTCCAGGCGTGCTTGAGGGCCTCATCCTGGAGCTGAGCGGTGGCGAACTGGCCGGGTCGGGACGAGCCTTCCCCCCCCTCGGGTAAGAAGTCCGAGAACTCCGTGAGGGGGGAGCTCTCCGGGTCTCCCGGCGGGTCTGGCTGCTCGGAGGCTGTGAGGGTCTCCGTGGTGTCGGGGGTAGGTTCCGGTGTCTCGCTCCGGATGGGACCTCTCGCTGAGTGCCCCGGGGTCCCCGGTGGGGAAGGTCCGTTCCCCTCTGACTCCTCGTCCTCCGCCGTCAGCTCCCCCGGGGATGGTGGACGCCGGGTGGCCCCGAAGGCCTGCCGACCCCCCCCCTCTGCGGGGTGGGCCTCTCCAGCTCCGTCGCTCCCGCGTCGGGTCCCACAGCCGGTGGAAGATCGGGCAGTCCCTCCCGATCAGCACGGGGCCGGTAGGTGGGGGACAATCCCCGCCCTGATTGTGAACACCCCGTTTGGGGTGCGGACAACCACGTGGCACGTGGGGTAGGTCCGGGTGTCCCCGTGAACGCAGGCCACCTCCATTGGTTCCCCCGCCTTCCCCCCCGCCAGGTCGGGGCGAAGGAGAGTAACCGCACTGCCAGTGTCCAAGAGGGCCTGCGTGTCCCGGTTCATGACCCGCGCCGGGATCGTCGGGCTACCCGAGGTTCCCTGCGACCAGCAGGTCGCCAACATGCAGGTGTGATCCACCCCCGGATCTGCGTATGCCGACGGCATCGATACATCCCGTCCCCTCGGGCAATAGCGAGCGACGTGGCCGGGCTGGCCGCACCCGAAGCAGCACCGCACCTCCTGGTTCACCGGTACTGCGCTCGGTGGGGTGGAGCCGGGAGCCGGGGTCCTGACAGGGGGTCCCCTTGGGTCTTGGCGGGGCTCGGCGCGCCGGGGGGCCGGGGCGGGTCTAACGTTCAGGAGCTGGGCCACCTGCCAGTTCTCCAGCTGTAGGACCAGGTCGTCCACGGTGGCAGGATGGTGGTGGGCCAGCACGCGGCGGGCGTCCGGCGGGAGTCGCCGCAGGGTGCGGTCGATAATCACCCGGTCGACCAGGTTGGGTCCCTCTCCCGTTGTCAGCCACCGCTTCACCAGCCGGCTGTGCTGCGCGATCTGTGTGCGCACAGCTCCCTGCGCGTCAAACCGCCAGTCCTGCGCGCGCTGTGCGCGCGCCGCAAGGTTGTGCCCGTAATAGGCCAGTATGGCCTGCTTGAGCGCCGGGTACTGGCGGGCGATGTCCGCCGGCAGGTCCTGGCTCGCCTGCTGGGCGGGTCCGGTGAGGAACGGCGCTATTGTGTGCCCCCACTGCTCCTCTGGCCAGGCTTCCCTCTGTGCGGTCCGCTCGAATACCTCGAGGTAAGCCTCCACATCGTCCTCCGGTCCCAGCTTAGTGAGGCGGCTGGTCGGGGCGGCGGTCGGCGCAGCGTGGACGGCGTGCTGAGTCAGCCGTATCACAGCCTCGCGGAGCAGGGCGAGGCTCTCGGTGGTCTCCCGCTGGTGTTGTTGGGCAGCCAACGCCGCGGCTCCGTCCGGGTTCTGCATGGTGGGGTAGTAGTAGTGGGAACGCTCAGGCTGCCTGCATTCTCCACCATATGTGGTCTCCGGCTTGGAGAATGAGCCGTGTATCAGGAAAGCACGTGGCAACGGTTGGTTTAAGCCGACTTCGGCGTTTATTGCAGGTAACAAAGACAGGATAAGGGTGCGTGTGGGTCTCCGTGAGCCTCACGCCTCTGCAGTCCATGTGTGTCTCTGCCTCTGACCTGCTCTTGGTCTGGCCCTCCTCTTAAGATGGCTCCCCGGTTTTCGGCCAGGTGTCCCCCAATCACCCTGATTGGGGGGAAGGACCCGGTGCTCTCCGTCGCCGGCTGGTGGGTGGGGGTGGTACACCCCGTCCTTCACGGTCCCACGGGACCGTTCAGGCCGAGGCTTCAGGGGCGGGATGCCACAACGCGCATGGTGCTTTCTGTAACGTGCTTCTGTAACGTTCCCCCCCCAGGTGGTGGAGATGGACCTGAGCGCGGTGGTGCCTTGCTGCAGCGGACCCAAAAGACCCCAGGACAGGATCGCCGTGTCCGACATGAAAAGTGACTTTGATTCTTGCTTGGCAGCAAAGGTGAGGATACCCACTTCCCCTCTCCCCCTCAGAATCCCAGGGTGGAAGATGGCTATAGTTACAAAATCTAATGCTTGTATCCGTGCAATTCTTGGTCTCTCCTTGGACATTTTTTCTCTTGAAAATAGTCTAATCCAGCCGCTAGCTTAATCAATTCAGATGAAGTCTAATCAATTGTTGACTTTTTATGTGCATCTCAATTATCATTGAATGATATGAAATGTGATTTTGGATAATCATTTGGTCATTATGGGTAAATCGAAACAATCAATCGCCATTTCAAACCATTCTTTTATAGAATCATTGCACTACTTGCTACTTTGATGTTGGCCATAGGTCACATGACAGAGCATCACCATCGGCCTATCATGCCGCACTCGACCTCAGCGCACGGCAAACGCGGCGCGCCGCCGTTAGCTACTGCCCTATTCTACTGTGGGGTTAACGGCTTTCCACTGCGCCTCCCCGTGTCCCATCAGCAAGGCTTCAAGGGCTTCGCGGTGGCCCCGGAGAGCCACCACGCCTCAGAGCCGTTCCAGTTCAACGGGACCGACTACTCCCTCTCCCATGGCTCGGTCGTCATCGCCGCCATCACCAGCTGCACCAACACCAGCAACCCCTCCGTGATGCTGGGAGCAGGTACCTGAGGGCCCCAGGGCCCTCTGCCTCGAGCAGGAGGGGATTGCTTGCGGGGGTTGCGTCTCGTCACCTTAACCAGGATCTGTCAGTCACTCCAGAAAAACGCGATTATCGCGATCGCATAATTCAACGCATAATCAGCCAAAGTCCGCATATTCATGTGGGGGTCGCATTTTTTCAAATATGCCGCACTTTCACCGCATAAATTGCAGATTTCCGCGCAAAATATGCGGGGCTTGCATGATTTCATAATCCCCGCATTTTCATTGCAAAAAAGTCACATATATCTTAGCAGAAAGTTGAAAAATGTTGCGTTTACTTCACACAAGAGCAGCCATTTCCTCCTGTTGCCATGGGAACGTTATGAAGTAACGTAATTACGCGACGTGAACGTCATCGAAAAGCTGCATTTTTCGCAAGTTCCCGCATTTTTTCGCAAGTTCCCGCAATTTTTGCAAGTTCCCGCAATTTCATCGCATAAAATTGCATAAATATGCTGCATATTTCATCGCATTTTTTAAGACAACGTGCCGCATGATCAAGGATTTTTGGCCGCAACAATCACAAAAAAACGCCGCATTTTTCTGGAGGGACTGATCTGTGGTTTGGGCGGTGTTCTGTGGCTTGGTCCTGTAACTTCAGAAGTGATGGTTGATTACCTGGCACTAGTCTCAGTGAGGGCTTGTTTTGTAGGCTTTTTTATTTATCTTTTTTACTTTTTGTTAAATTATACTTTTTTGATAAATAAAAATAAAAAACCTGATGATTTAATGATAATAATTGTCCACTAATCAACATTATCTTCAGTGGTCAAGCAGAGATCAACCTGCCACTAACAGTTGAATAGCTAGCGGGATGCTATTCTAAACAGTAACTTTAGTGTTATATCCATCAGGGAAATTTTACAACACGACGTATCCAGTTGAATTGCGTTTCAGTGATGCTATTTTTTTTTTAGGGGTAGGTAGTCTTAATCGTATTGAACTATAGAAATGTAACTTATATTGGACCAAAATAAAGATTAGCCGATCATGCTATCGTTCTTGAACCCCTCATGCTCTGTGTGCAGGGCTGCTGGCTAAGAAGGCGGTGGAGGCTGGTCTGTGCGTGAAGCCCTACATAAAGACGAGCCTGTCCCCAGGCAGCGGGGTGGTCACCTACTACCTGAAGGAGAGCGGCGTCATGGACTACCTCTTCAAGCTGGGGTAAGACCGGGACGGGGAACACGCCCACGCAAGTGGTGCCCGTGTATTCTTAAGTCAATGAGCTTCTGCCTTGAAAATCGGTATGGGTCTTTTCAAGTCGCTCTTACAATGTTGGTTTTTAGGGCTGGGTAAAAACATCGATTCATCAATGCACTGCAATTTATTTGTTCTCGATTTCAATTTCGATTCAGAATTTCTTTGCAATCGATTATTTCCAGAAAAAAATAAGAAGCATACTCAGTCATTGTAATCTAGAAGCGAGTATGCCTAAATGTACATGCCCTTTTACATTTGTCCATGTTATGATTATTACTTTTATGATGCAAGTTTAGCTCAGGAACAATACTATACAATGGTGTATTCCCTTTTTGCTAGTTAAAGCACAATGAAATGGTTAATTCATTTTAAAATGGTTAATTCTAAATAATATTTAGGTATTTTTGTCATCTGCACGTATTATTGAATCGATATCAAGGCAATTGGATCAATATCGAATCGATATCGAATCAAGACCTAAAGAATTGAATTGAATTGTGAGGTGCCTAGCAATACCCAGCCCTACTCATTTTGATAGACTTATAATTGCAATTTATTTATAATGTAATTTATTTTGATTTTGTTCTGCCATTATCTGACTTTTTTTCGTCTGTCGTTTGCATTTACACTGTTATTTAACCAGTATTCTATTGTTCTGTAATCATTCGTGAAAATGAAAAAAAAAAAAATACAAAAAAATGCAATATAAATCAAGCTGTCCCGCTGTTTAGTTGGGTGACCCGTGAGCTGCTAGCATCACATGCTCCTCTCTGCGCTCCTCAGGTTTGAGGTGGTGGGGTATGGCTGCATGACCTGTATAGGAAACAGTGGGCCGCTGCCTGAGCCGGTGGTGGAAGCCATTACCAAGGTAATGAACCGATGAGGGAATGTGTTTGTGTGTTCTGCTGTTAAGGATTTGTAACTGAAGAGGTTGTTCATTTTGGTTTTAATGTTGGGGCTTTAGTTGTTGTGGCATTGCTTTCGTATTGTGTGTTTATGAACTGGCAACAAACAGTTCTCTGGGCACCATTTTCATCTTCAAAACCGCTTATCCGGGGTCGAGGCAGCATTTTATTTTGAATTTATTCAATTGAAACAGTGGAGCATTGTCGATTTTGTTCAATATATGAAAAAAAAAAAATGTTGGATACGTTTTGATTTTCAATGCACTTTCAAAATCCCCCTTCAAAAAAAATTAATCTGGCATGAAATCTTTAGACCTTTATTTAAATTGGCAGTGACTCGGTGTGTCGCAAGCAGGAGGTCAAATTTTCATGTCGAAAGGAGTGTTCGGAGTGGTAGAGTGTGTGTGCATGTTACTGATGGCGCGCTCGTGTTCCAGGGGGACCTGGTGGCCGCGGGCATCCTGTCGGGCAACAGGAACTTTGAGGGGCGTGTCCACCCCAACACCCGGGCCAACTACCTTGCCTCCCCGCCTCTCGTCATCGCCTACGCCATCGCCGGCACCGTGAGGATCGACTTCGACACGGAACCCATCGGTGGGTTGGGAAAGGATCGTGATGGGGACTTTGAAAACAGGAATTTAGAATTGGCCCCCAAGTGCTTAATACAATACCTCTCCCCTTCTACTTATCGATTGAACGGTCGCATACCGTATGAAGTGTTTCTATTTAAGTTGAGGTTTAAAATTAGTTTGAAACATATTTCCAAACTATGCAATAAAACTTTACACTGATGGGGACAGCTTCAGCCACCGCGTGGGAGGAACAGAGTGGTGGCCGTGCTCACACAGCGTTTATCATCGTCCTATTGTTCACGTGGTGGTTGTGTTCTGCTTGCGTGCTGCAGCGGTGAACGCCCAGGGCAAGGAGGTCTTCCTGAGGGACATCTGGCCCACGAGGGAGGAGATCCAGGCCGTGGAGAGGGAGTTTGTCATCCCGTCCATGTTCAAAGAGGTCTACGAGAAGATCGAGGTAGCGGACCGTCCCTCAACCCCCCTGGGCTAGTCTCCCCCCCCACCTCTGAGGGGTCTGTGTGTCTGTACTAGCTGTTCCGTGAGTGTAGGGTCCAACATTTACACCTGCCATCAGCTGATAGTGGAATAATCAGACCACGTTGCAGTACAATTAATTCATTGTTACATGTTAGAACTAGAAAAAGGCCATTTCTGAGGAGGTTGCGGGCTGAATGCTTTCTGTTGAAAGGCTGACGCTAAACTGGATTTCTGGCTTTAAATGATCTGTTGAATTTAAAGGTTGAATGAAGAGGAAACAAGAGTTCATAATTTTGATGTCTGAAAGCGGTAAGCGTAGCAATATAAACACGCATGCCATTTTAATAATGTATAATAGCTGTGGCTGAAGAATAATACAAACATAGGCTTTGATGAAGGACATGTGTTGTGAAAGCCTCCAGCATTGACCCCGACCATTGCTTGGCCGTTATAAAAAAGGTAAAAAGAAAAATTCCTCAAGTTAATTATGGACCCTGCATGAGTGGCTCTTGGTATGAGGTGGGATTAGTATCTAAATACCTAGCTCACACTCGGTTTATGTGTAATTACCTCCCAAAGTCAGTGTTATTTGTGTTGTGTTTATGAAGAATCAACCGTTCCTTTTAATATACTTCAACTTGCATAACCATTTTTACTGGAAATAAGGGCCCATGGCTTTAGCCGTGACTTCTCTGTTTTATAATGTCCCCTAGCAAGTGATTGCATCTCACTCCTTAGCCATTCACTCCAAAGGTGTTAAACTGTGTTTATAAATGAGCCCTAAGTACA
Organism: Pollachius pollachius; assembly: GCF_949987615.1. Lineage (NCBI taxonomy): Eukaryota > Metazoa > Chordata > Actinopteri > Gadiformes > Gadidae > Pollachius > Pollachius pollachius. Next base: position 10,185,966 of record NC_136953.1, on the reverse strand, counting down.
AAACACTGCAAATCTCCATTGACAGGAGCGCTTGTGTTTCCCGGAATACGGTAGGCAAGGCTGTGGCTGACTTAGACATGGTTGACCGCCCCTGCAATTATCATTACCCTCAAAGACATAAACAACCTCAACACATTCCTGTGATTTAAGCAGCCCATTGTGTGGTCTATGACGCAGGATGCTCCGAAATGTGGTTTCCCAGCCCCATTATGGTGATCCACTTCCCCTAAACCCAAACGTCGTCTCCCCCTCCTGCAGAAAGTCAACGAGCGCTGGAACGCCCTGAGCGCCCCCTCGGACAAGCTGTACCCCTGGGACCCCAAGTCCACCTACATCAAGTCCCCCCCGTTCTTCACGGGCCTGGTGAGTGGGTGAAGGTGGCCGAGGTACCGAGAGGCAGTCACACACCTGGCCTTCACGTGCGCCTCCACTGTTGTCCCTGGGTTTGAGTATGTTACTGGGTTTGAGTTATGCTTCCACGTTGACGCAGCGCAAGGGGGTTTATCGACCCGTTACGTCCTTGCGGACCCTCCTTGCGTCCACCGCCAGGGCCTGACGTGAAATGTCGCAAAAATTGTAACCTTGCGTCAAGGGGACGCAAGCAGCAAGGGCTGTGATTGGACCGCTCACTAAAACCCGACACGGAACCAAAACAAGGCTCACGACTGCGTCGAAGCGTCTGCGTGGTCATTGCGTCGCGTCGACGTGGAACCATAAGAGTCTGTAGCCCTTCGTGGCAACTTTATTTTGTTTAATGGATCATGGGAGGACACCTTGAGAGCTTATAGCAAGCCTATCAGAGAAACGATGGGTGTATTGACATGTGGGATATGCAACACTTCTTAATGGAGAAAAAGGGTATGAAGGGGAGGAATCCGAGAGGGAGGGCACGCTTCCCTGGTTGTTTTGGATCCAGAATCAAGCTCTTTTTCGCTCTCTCTGGACAACTCTCGAGCCCCCACCTGCGGCAGCTCCAAAACCAAGAAGCGTTTCCACCTAACCCGCAGTGAGGTTGACCCGATGTCCATGTGCCCCGCCCCCGTGCAGACCATGGCGCTGGAGCCCCCCCGCTCCATCACGGACGCCTACGTGCTGCTCAACCTGGGCGACTCGGTCACCACCGACCACATCTCTCCGGCCGGCAACATCGCCCGCAGCAGCTCAGCGGCGCGCTTCCTCACCGACAAGGGGTGAGTCACCTAGATCGATAGGGTGGAGGGGGGGGTTGGATCAAGGGGTGAGTCACCTAGATCGATAGGGTGGAGGGGGGGGTTGGATCAAGGGGTGAGTCACCTAGATCGATAGGGTGGAGGGGGGGGTTGGGTCAAGGGGTGAGTCACCTAGATCGATAGGGTGGAGGGGGGGGTTGGATCAAGGGGTGAGTCACCTAGATCGATAGGGTGGAGGGGGGGGTTGGGTCAAGGGGTGAGTCACCTAGATCGATAGGGTGGAGGGGGGGGTTGGGTCAAGGGGTGAGTCACCTAGATCGATAGGGTGGAGGGGGGGGTTGGGTCAAGGGGTGAGTCACCTAGATCGATAGGGTGGAGGGGGGGGTTGGGTCAAGGGGTGAGTCACCTAGATCGATAGGGTGGAGGGGGGGGTTGGATCAAGGGGTGAGTCACCTAGATCGATAGGGTGGAGGAGGGGGATTGGATCAAGGGGTGAGTCACCTAGATCGTTAGGGTGGAGGGGGGGGTTGGATCAAGGGGTGAGTCACCTAGATCGATAGGGTGGAGGGGGGGTTGGGTCAAGGGGTGAGTCACCTAGATCGATAGGGTGGAGGGGGGGGTTGGGTCAAGGGGTGAGTCACCTAGATCGATAGGGTGGAGGGGGGGGTTGGGTCAAGGGGTGAGTCACCTAGATCGATAGGGTGGAGGGGGGGGTTGGGTCAAGGGGTGAGTCACCTAGATCGATAGGGTGGAGGGGGGGGTTGGGTCAAGGGGTGAGTCACCTAGATCGATAGGGTGGAGGGGGGGGTTGGATCAAGGGGTGAGTCACCTAGATCGATAGGGTGGAGGGGGGGGTTGGGTCAAGGGGTGAGTCACCTAGATCGATAGGGTGGAGGGGGGGGTTGGATCAAGGGGTGAGTCACCTAGATCGATAGGGTGGAGGGGGGGGTTGGGTCAAGGGGTGAGTCACCTAGATCGATAGGGTGGAGGGGGGGGTTGGATCAAGGGGTGAGTCACCTAGATCGATAGGGTGGAGGAGGGGGATTGGATCAAGGGGTGAGTCACCTAGATCGATAGGGTGGAGGGGGGGGTTGGATCAAGGGGTGAGTCACCTAGATCGATAGGGTGGAGGAGGGGATTGGATCAAGGGGTGAGTCACCTAGATCGATAGGGTGGAGGGGGGGGTTGGGTCAAGGGGTGAGTCACCTAGATCGATAGGGTGGAGGGGGGGGTTGGGTCAAGGGGTGAGTCACCTAGATCGATAGGGTGGAGGGGGGGGTTGGGTCAAGGGGTGAGTCACCTAGATCGATAGGGTGGAGGGGGGGGTTGGGTCAAGGGGTGAGTCACCTACATCGATAGGGTGGAGGGGGGGGTTGGGTCAAGGGGTGAGTCACCTAGATCGATAGGGTGGAGGGGGGGGTTGGGTCAAGGGGTGAGTCACCTAGATCGATAGGGTGGAGGGGGGGGTTGGGTCAAGGGGTGAGTCACCTAGATCGATAGGGTGGAGGGGGGGGTTGGATCAAGGGGTGAGTCACCTAGATCGATAGGGTGGAGGGGGGGGTTGGATCAAGGGGTGAGTCACCTAGATCGATAGGGTGGAGGGGGGGGATTGGATCAAGGGGTGAGTCACCTAGATCGATAGGGTGGAGGGGGGGGTTGGATCAAGGGGTGAGTCACCTAGATCGATAGGGTGGAGGGGGGGGATTGGATCAAGGGGTGAGTCACCTAGATCGATAGGGTGGAGGGGGGGGTTGGATCAAGGGGTGAGTCACCTAGATCGATAGGGTGGAGGGGGGGGTTGGATCAAGGGGTGAGTCACCTAGATCGATAGGGTGGAGGAGGGGGATTGGATCAAGGGGTGAGTCACCTAGATCGATAGGGTGGAGGAGGGGGATTGGATCAAGGGGTGAGTCCCCTGAACATCAGTGTGGAGGGGGGGTGGGGTGATGAAGGGGTGAGTCTGGGGGGGGGGGAGTCAAGTCAAGGGTCCGACCCATGGATCAAGTCAAGGGTCCGACCCATGTAAAGGTTATAGTCCGTCCAGCATGGTGTGTGAATGTGCGCGCTCTGTCTGGGCTGCCTCTCATGTCCGCCCTCCACTACAGGCTCTCCCCGCGGGACTTCAACTCGTACGGCTCGCGGCGGGGCAACGACGCCGTGATGGCCCGGGGCACGTTCGCCAACATCCGCCTCTTCAACAAGTTCCTCAACAAGCAGGCGCCGCGCACGCTGCACCTGCCCTCCGGAGAGACGGTACCCCCACAATTCCTCCTCATATTCCTGATCTGGATTTGCATGTTCATCGGTACCAAGCGTCACCTGCCGGGCACCCGTGCAGGATGTGAGTCATTGTGACTCATTCGTTCATTCACTAATCCCTCCTCCTCCTTCTGGGTGCAGCTGGACGTGTTTGACGCGGCCGAGCGGTACCAACAGGCGGGAAGCCCCCTGGTGATTCTGGCGGGAAAGGAGTACGGCTCGGGCAGCTCCAGGGATTGGGCGGCGAAGGGGCCTTTCTTACTGGTGAGTGTCGTCTGTGAATGGCTGCTCTGCCTCCAGTGAGGAAGGACGAGGACTCGAACCTTCCACTAAGCCGGTGGCTGGTGGATACTGCGGGAATGTTTGCACCAGCTGTGTTGACTGCATGTTTGGCCTTGCAATTTGTAATAATTAAGTGGGTAAAAATCGATCACAAAGACTCTCCCTGTTTCTCCCTACGGGGGTCATATGCCTCTACTTGTTTTCTTCAAAGGTTGCCGAAAAGGCTTAGCGGCATAGTGCTGGTAGAGAGTAAAATCCAGTATTTACAGTGTAGCCATAAGCCCCCCTTTCATCAGCTGTTTTTAGGTCTGAACAGTCCCAATCGGGGTGTGTGTGTGTGTGTGTGTGTGTGTGTGTGTGTGTGTGTGTGTCAACAGCACCCATCCTAAACAGACCCCCTGAGGGTGCTGCCCTATGAGGTGACCCCCACTAGTGTGGAACATAACCTGAGAGTTCTAGAACCCTCGACGCCTCCAGATATCAAAATTCCAATGTATTCCTTTCGAAATCTCTGTCTGCCTGTGTGTCTGCCTGACCGCTGTGTCTCCCGCCTGCGTCCCCCCCCAGGGAATCAAGGCGGTGCTGGCGGAGAGCTACGAGCGGATCCACCGCAGCAACCTGGTGGGCATGGGGGTGATCCCCCTGGAGTACCTCCCCGGGGTCACGGCCGACAGCCTGGGGCTCACCGGCCGCGAGCGCTACTCCGTGGTCGTGCCCGAGCTGCTCGAGCCCAGGATGCTTGTGGACGTTAAGGTACGCCGCCGCCGCCGCTGCCACCGCTTCGGAGGACAAAACGTGACTTGGAATTCAACGGCACGCTTTCCTCCTCTCCTGTGCGACGCACAGGAGAGGAGGAAAAGCGTGCCGTTGAATTCCTCCTCTCTCGTGCCGTTGAATTCCAAGTCAAGTTTTGAGGTTAGGACGATGAGGGGGCGCAGTTCTTGCAGTCGGTGTTTCCCAGGAGACCCACGCTATGTTTGCGATGGCGCCATTTTGGGGTCACGGACGGGGCGCTAGAAATTAGTCTATCGCATCATGCGTCGTCTTTATTGTTAAGTATTCTTTCACCGTTGAAATAGCTAAATACAATTTTGATTGCACGCTAGTGCACTGGGCCAATTTGAACACATACCAGACCTCTTTGCGGCACATCAAGCATGATGGGAGAATGTGTTTACAGAATGAAGCCCTGCTGTTGGTACTAATTTAGTAGATTGATCACCGATCACTGTAATGACAGTGACATCTAAGCTATTTGATTAGTCACAGTTTTCTGCAGTTCATAGGTGAGACATGGATAAAGAGTGAATAAATGCAACCAGTTTGTAGGTTGAATACTTGCACGTGAACGGCCATCAAAGTCTCGCTCTCTTCTATAAATGATTATTTCACATGAATTAGCTTTTTTATGGTAGAGGTATGGCCGATGGTAGAGGCCGGGCAGAATTCTGAACACACATTTAACGCAACAGTGTTTCATTCTCTAATGTCGCTGTAACCTCATGTGCAACCAACTCAACAAGGTGTCATTCCACCAACTGTACACTAGATGGTGTATCAATGACTATATGGCTCATGGGTCATAATAAAAGTAACCCCTGCTTTACAAGCAATAAGCTGTTTTTATACTTTTGGGGTGTAACACACCCAAACGTAGAGCAATAAGAAAATTTCAACTAGGTTTCCTGTAGCCTGAAACGGCCATGTTGCGCCCCTGCTCATCAACTCTCCCAATCCTTAATCCAGCAACATCCGTGCTGATGCGGTAATGTCGCAGACGGCCAGTGCCGTTGTTAACATCCTGCTGTTGTCCGAGCGCCTACAGGACTGAGCACCGGGTGGTTTAAGAGAGCTCCTTCGCTGTGCTGTTAAGAGCTTTATTTAAAAGCTCTCTCGCTGTGTGTTTTCAGAGCTCTGTGTCAGAGCTCTCTTGCTGTGTAGTTTAAGAGCTCTGTTTCAGAGCTCTCTTGCTGTGTAGTTTAAGAGCTCTGTTTCAGAGCTCTCTCACTGTGTGGTTTAACAGCTCCTTCGCTGTCTGGTTTAAGAGCTCTGTTTAAGAGCTCTCTCACTGTGTGGTTTAACAGCTCCTTCGCTGTGTGGTTTAAGAGCTCTGTTTAAGAGCTCTCTCGCTGTGTGGTTTCATCTCTGTAGCTCGACACGGGGAAGAGTTTCCAAGTGCGGATGAGGTTCGACACGGACGTGGAGCTCACGTACTTCCTCAACGGGGGCATCCTCAACTACATGATCCGCAAGATGTCTGGGAAGTAGAGCTCACAGCATGGCCAGAGCTGGAGGGAGGGAGTCCTGTTCTCCCAACGCATCTCAAGTCACTTATCTGGAATTTAAATTTGAAGAAAAAAAAACAGCCATGTTGTTCTGAGATGCTAACTAGAGAGCCGTCCAAGGAGTTACCTCAACACGCACACAAGCACTGACAGACACCCACACACCCACACACACAAACACACGCGATTTCTCAGTGCTGCTGACAAATTGAGTTTGTGGGTTCTTACATCCTCACTCGACTGAACAGTTTTACGTCCCAGCTGAATCATGCGACTGGATCACACTGTTTTACATTAGTAGATTGTTAATAATAAGTTTGATTGCCATGATTATGCTACTAGGACTAGTTAAAAATGAATTGCTATATATAAACAAACACTGTGACGGTGTCCTAACTAATGATTTAATAGTTGAGGTTAAATGGAAAATAGTGTCATACCTGGAAACATTCCTTTTTTGAAACAAGGTACTCAGGTTTTCAGTTTTTCCTCCCGATCTTTGTCGGTGGCGGTTTCTTATTTTGGGTTTGTTTGTTCTTTAAGGTCATGCATATCCGTTAATTTACATTTTTGTCAATTTACCCTTGCACATTCCGGTGATAATTTATGTGTGTGTGTATATGACTGCCTTAACAGATTGTCAAAACAAAAGTTTTAATGAAAAGATGTTGACACTGTTATGTTAACAATATTTATCATGTCGATCATAGGATTTATTGAAATAAAGTTGATTTACAAATACCATCTTGCAAGGACTCATTTTTAAATGTAAGTAATTTATAAAATAGATACAATTAAAGATGTCATGTGTCCACGTGTGTCGTCATGAGAACTAAACGGTCACATGTCTACTATAAACCCACAATTGCTACACGCGGATATAATAATTAAATTACCAATCAAAGTTTATTCTTTCTTCATATTGGTCCATTAAATGTTTATTTGTTCAGTTAACCATCGTTGCACTAGACTGGCTCCGCCCGCCTAAGTTCTTCCGCTCAATTTTCATTTCTCTACTCTTCAGTACTACGTCTGGGTCTGCGGTATATTCTTGGGTTTTCTCCGTCCAAATTGTGTGCGTCCAATCAGCGAACAGAGGGAGTGGCTGAGAAAAATGACGTTAAAGTGAGCTCTCGTTGACGGACATCTTCACGCACGGTGTTTGGTTTGTTTACAGCGTGCGCGCAACGTGATCCCCGGCTGAACGTTAGCGATCGATTGGTTATTCAGATCCAGAGTGACACTGGGCAGATCCAATATTATTAAACTTCAACAGACTCCCGCCGTCAAGTGCGTTAACGTTTGTCAATTGAGTGGGTCCAGACTCCCTGTGCAAATGAAATGAAGTACGAGTGTCTGGCAGGACCAGGCTATCGTTGTAGGGCACTGCAGTCGTTTATTCAAATAACCGTGTTTCTTTCGCCCTCTTGTGGTACATGCAAGCATGTACAGCTATGTGTCTGAAGTACCAACTTTCACACGCTGAAGTAAAAAGATGGGATGGTTTCGCACGTAAGGCGGTGCTGTACCGCAGCCTTTTTACCTTGCTTGTTTTAACTGTCAAACGCCCGTTTCACCCCTATATATATTTCACTGTCGAATGGTTTCAAGTTTCACTTTGTAGATCTGAGCTTTTAACAAAGAAACGGAACTAAGCTACTTCCTTTCTGGTCGCTAGCAGGTTGTGGCTGACATGTACTTGCAAATCTTTGCTTGGGTGAGCCTCAAAAATTTGAATTATTCAAACCTGACTCAAGGACCACAATCTGTGACTGCATGCAGGGTCTTGAATGTGTTCATGTGCAACTCTCTCGGACCACCGTGCAGTAAAGAAAAGCATAGACCACACCTGTGTCAGAATTTGCACATTTATTTAAGGTACAATAGTGATCTAGTCCTTGTGGTTTATTTGTACACGGCAATGAAAATATGGATTAATTCATTGTCAGCATGACAACACATCTTTAAAATATGTTCATTCGTTAAAGATTTGGAAATAGTAAAAATAAAACATATTTTTCAGTCTTCCTATTTTTCAGTCTTCCTGAGTACATTACAATGAAAAGTACAGCAGTATGTCGTCTGGACGTATACCTACTCAACACAGGTTGATAATCCATTGGTTCAAGTCCTTGGGTTAAACATGAGTTCAAAGGTGTTCAGGTCAATCCCTCGCAAAGCCAGCCAACTTTTGTGAACAAACTCAAATTGGTTCAACAGGGTGGACAAATTAAACATCATCACAGCTTCGAGCAAAAAACATCATTTTGAAATGTCCATTTTCTTTTAGAAATGGTGACCAAGCAGGTAGGCATTTATAGTTTGTCAATCAGAAGATTGCACAACCGCAACAACAACTGTAATGTTGAGACCTGTAAGACCAGGACATCACATTTATTATTTCAACAAAACAGCAGTTTCCAAAACCTATCCTCTAATCACAACATCCATATAATATGGACCCATGTTGACACGTTGTGGTAAAACTCTGAGGTCTGCGTTCAACAGCAATATCAAACAATATGAAATATTGTTTTTACAGTACTCGCAAGGTTCATTATTAAAGGATTATTTCGACGAGCTTTAAAGTGCCTTATAACAGGATACTCAACAAACATAACATGTGGTTCTCTGAAAAACTAACCACTCAAGATGGCTGTTCAGAATATTGTTGCACAATCATTATTTAGCAAACAGTGATATAGGAAGGGAAAACATGGTCAAACAGGACACGCAATGTGTTTTTCTTTTGCATTTTACATGCAAAAATTGAACAATATTGCTATTCCATCCCAACCTCCTAAGAAACATGCCAAATGACAGCAATCTATTAATAGCAGCTTTTCATCTTCTGGCCTTTCGTCTGCGTAAAACATTAATCACAAGTTTTCTGGACAACAACATAACATACATTGATTCATTGCACTATAGAAACAAAGAAACGACATGTTAACGCAATCGGTTAGCATTGTTAAGCGGTCACACATGCCACCATGGCTGCTCAGTGTGTTTAATAACGGGGCATGTGCAACCGTGGAAGCAGCTAAATGGACATGATGTCTATCTGACTTCCTCTTTGGGTAAGAGAGAGGAAGGGAAATTAGACTTTGGGTTGCTGTTTTTTTGTGAACTCGACATGTGATAGGGAAGTGAGCACGATGGGCAGAAACCAACAGTCAACAAATTATTTATAAATTAATAGAAATGTCAAAATATCACGATTGCGCAAAAGGAAAATCTAAAAGTTATATTAAAATGCATATAACTAATACTATCCTTTTGTAAGTGAACAGCAGTTTCTCAGACAACACACTTTACTAATATGAATCCACTGCAGCACAAAAGGTTCCTTCCTTGTCGACTGCATCATCTCACATTCCTGTTATTCCCAACATTCAAACCTTTGAGGATGAAAATAGGACGTGCCCTGCTCAAGGGACAAGTGAGGAGTCCGATAACGGTCTGTGTGTGAAGACAAACTTCCTTTAATTTCATTCAGCTGTCTGTGCAAAGTTCCCTTTGTGAAAACTCTGAAACAGAGACACTCAGACTGGTCAGAATACCAGGGGACCAAAACCTGCATAGTTAATTGAAAATTAAAGTGCACCGTTTTGTGTGTGTGTGTGTGTGTGTGTGTATGTGTGTGTGTGTGTGTGTGTGTGTGTGTGTGTGTGTGTGTGTGTGTGTAACCGCACGAGTCAAAGATCCATTCAACCGCCTCGCAAATTGTCATGGAAAAAAAAATCATCACTGCACAACAAATTAATTGTTGCGCGCACGGCAGTGTGTGTGTGTGTGCGTCTCTCGTCGCTCCCTCACTCCCTCAGTGACATTTGTGGCCCTTGGGACCCTGTCGCGCCAGCTGGTCCCTCTCGGCTCCGTAGATCCTCTCGGCGTGCCAGGAGAACCAGCCGATGATGGCGGCGATGGTGGCCTGCAGCAGCAGCATCACCCCGTAGGTGGCGGGCGCCGTGGGGCCGGGCAGGGCCGTCAGGGCGGCGGCGGCGGCGGCCTCCTCGGACAGCGCCAGCATGGGCCGCAGCAGCACGGCGCGCACCTCGGCCTTGATCATGTGGAACTCGTCCAGGATGGACAGGAAGGTGCAGCAGTGGAACCACTGGTGGCTGTGGCCCCAGATGTCGAAGCGTCCCGGCACCAGCCTCTCGGGCACCTTGCTGATGTTGAACACGGCCGACACCACCAGCCACAGGCAGTGGCGGTAGAAGTAGCCGGCCATGGAGGCGGACGAGGCGAAGGAGGCGGACGCCGGCGGGTACGGCGAGCGGGTCAGCAGGCGGTAGAAGATGGGCGTGGAGGAGACGAGGAAGGGCAGCAGGAAGACCAGCGTGCGGATGAGGTAGCGGTGCCGCCGCCAGCGCTGGCGCGTGTTGCAGCAGGACAGGATGCAGATGATGGCCACCACGCACGAGCTGGGCACGTAGAAGGCCTCGAACAGCGCGCCCGCGTCGGGACACCCGTACGACGCCAGCGGCGGCTCGGGGCTTGAGCCGTTGGCGGCCCACCCCTGCCCCGTCTCCAGGACCCCCGCCCGGGGGTGGATGTAGTAGTAGTACGCCAGGGAGGAGCCCACGGTGTAGGCGCTGATGGTGCCGTAGTCCACGAAGAAGCACACCTCGCGCACCACCAGGGACATGGAGTTGAGCAGGTGGGCCAGGCTGCTGGCCGCCAGCAGGAGGAGCACGCCCAGGACGTAGTTCCACAGCGGGTAGAAGAAGGGGTCGCCGGGGGGGGGCGCCCCGTCCCACCAGAACACCTCCACCAGGTGGTAGGCGAACACGAACACGGGCAGGAAGTGGGTCCAGAAGTTGCCCGTCTCGTTGGTGGGCCGGAGGGCCGACAGCAGGCACTGGCGCAGGGTGTAGGTGGGGAAGCGGTAGCCCGTCAGGATGTAGCTCTCGGTGACGCGGGCGGGCACGTCGGCGTGCCCCAGGAGGGGCGGGGCGTCGCGGCGGTCGAGGAACATGGTGGTCGCGATGTGCGACGTGTTAATATATTATATATATTATTATGCGTTTATTCTTGCAATGCGCTTTTTTAGCGGTTATTGCTTGAAGTCTGGAGACTTTGGCTTTGGCTCCCCGGTGGCTAATGAGCTGCAGATATGTGAGCCGTGTGATTGGTCGAAGCTTCCTGGGTCGTAAAGAGGAACTTTACCCTCTGCTGTTATAGTGCCCTGCAGGCCCTTGTTTCTCAGACCGTTTGATCTGCTGTGCTTCAGTCCAAAGGTCATTTGTTTATCACACGTGCCACATGTGAGGGCTTTTTTCAAGCCTGTTAATGTAATTATCCGTAGAAATGGTCAGGTTTGACCATTACAGTGTAGATACAAGATTTCGATGTTAGGGGTAAAACATTGCCTGCCTTCATTTTCTTTTCTTTTTTCTTAATGTAAAATACACATAAACTGATCCTGGTGTTAGTCACGCCTGTATTTTTCTGTCAGATTTTGCATCAAATATATTTGTATGACATGAATCAGCAGTGTAGCAGCATTCAGCTCCGCCGGTATGTAGGTCATGTGGGCACGCACTACCAGCTGCCATTGCCAGGACCTACCCCGTATCGTCCCTTTTATATATACATGATAGTCCTTCCCGGTGTCCTCGTCGCCCTGCCTGCCAATTTGTCACTCGATTTGTTCTTGGCAGGGAAGCTGAAGAACACAAAAAAAAGAAGACCGATGAGCTTGCAGTGTAGATATCGCTCTTTTCTTACGACCAAGAAAGAAAATATAGCAGAGGTAGATCGCACAGGCACAAAGTCTATTTGTCACCACGAACCGCTCTTTTGGAGTGTGTATTAGCGTCCAGCCGGCGTTTGTCCTTGAGTCACAGCGCTGTATCCTCCTTGAACGGATAGGTTCTGAACTCGGAGCGAGTCCTTCACACGCTATTGCCTCTGTCGTCCTTGACGGTGAAAAAATAGCGGAACGGCTCCTCGTTGCGGGACGCCCAGCTTATCTATCACATGCAGTACCTCTCTCTCAGAGCCGTCGACGTCCAAGAGGAAAGGCTGTAGTGGGCTCCGGCCAGCCAGGTCATTCATGCCTCGTCTGTGATTCGGATCTCTGCTTAGAATGCGGCGGACGTCCTCCCTGGGTTTAATCCTCCTTTCTACTACAACGCGTTGTTGCGCGTCGCCCCGGTATTCGCTTGCGTTTTCCAAACCCTCAAACCCAGAGCCAGCGGTCGAGCGAGGACTTGCTTTAGAGCGAACCTCATTTGCATAGGGGGTAACTTGTGTCACTGACGTCACGTTCTGCAAAGCGAAAGATGCGAGCGCACTGGGAGTTGAAGGGGGCCTCCTCCGTTCAATGGGACGCTCGTAAAGAGGTGACTGGAATGTTGCGTTGAACACCACCGACCCGGTGTGTGTCCCCAGGTTGTAGGCGCGATAATAATAAAAATACAAAATATACATTTTTACTTTATAATACAACTGTACGGCTCAGAATAAAAAAACTGGATGTATTGCTGGATGGCTGATAGTCATTCGTTACAGAGGTAATCAGTGACCTAGGCGTGATGTGGAATCCATATAAATATGCGTATTTACAGATATGCACAAAACTTCATTCATGATTTGAAAAAAAAAGTATTTGTTTGTACAATACAGGATGTCATGACATGCACCCTTGCCCTTATAGGATCAAGAAGCAAGTTACCCCCCCCCCCCCCCCCCCCGGTGAAGCCAAAACATGCCTAGACCCTCCATTAACACATTTCGATGCTGCCGTGTTGTGTTCCGGATGAACGTAATAGCATACAGCCGCAGTCTTCCTCTCAGTGCTATCGATATGCACCGACAAGTACAGTGTCGCCAGGTTTCCGCTCCTAGCTCTGACACATCCACTCATCCTGGCAGAGAATCAATTGGCAGGTTCCCTATCTCGGTCAACAGACCGGTCACATCCGCAACAACATCAAACAAAATCACGTAGCCTACTGACTACCTGGGCTATTGTCTTGTACTTTAAGTAGAAGATGAAGCGTTGGAGTAACTGAGAGAGAGAGACAGATTGAGAGCAGCAAATGATCGATGCCCTAGAACCATTAGCTGAACAACACGACTGCGATGATTTGCACAACAAACCAATAAATGCAGTTAATTTTGCCATGTAATTACATGCATGCCCTCTGGAAATGTTCCCTGGTCGTACTCACCGCCAATATTTACCTTTGTGCAACACTTGGCTGAGGTGGATATGACTATGAAATGTTTGAGGTTGCATCCTGTTTGTCTATTTGTCTGTCCGTCTGAATAGCCTTACAGAAAAGGCTAAATAAATACTGCACGTTGGTTTTTTGCGCGGCAGTTCCTGGTATCAATTACCTGTGACAACATGGTGACCATATTTAAGTTACACTGGATTTTGAACCGTATGTAAATAGTAATCCATCCCTTCCGTGGAAGCAGGTTGTCTCTGGCAGTGATGCGCAGCGGGCAGTCGAAAGGGTTGATGAGGGCTGGAGAGAGGGCTCCACTGGTGGCCTGGCTCATCACCTGCACGCTGCATTGGCAGATGAGCTCGTCCAGCTCACAGATATAGGCAGGGAACCCAAGAGACTGGGAGGGAAAGGTCAGTCCTGCGTGAGCTAGCCACACATGTGAGTAGCTAACATGCTAGATATTTGGGGTGAGTGGTTTATTACCTGGAGTCTGGGAAGGGTGCTGTGCCAATATTCATGAGGAGGAAAATAAGGATCGAAACCTGTGAACGAGCACACACAGACACACCTCTTTAAGTCCACTCGTGTGTTATTGTGTTTTTTTCCCACAGTTATTACACACTTCCTGCAGACTTTATCAGACACAAAGTTCTGAGACAATGTTGACCTGCTTCCAAAATGGGTTCCTTCCTGCCATTTAAGTTCAGACAATACTCTTGACGAAGTGTGTGTATAAAAGACTTGCATAAGTGTGTGAGATAGGGCATTCTTTCTATGCTCACCGGGAATGCTCCATCAAGCTCTTTTGTCATAGGACCAAAGACAACAATTTTGCCAAGACAACGATGCGAGTTGACTGGAAGTTGAAGCAATACTACTAATAACTTGGATTTATAAAGAGCATTTCAATGAACCCAAGGACACTTTACATGCAGTAAATGAAACTGAATATTAATACAGGGGCAGATAAGACAGAGCAAAGGTTGGCAGAGGATGGCAGGAATTGAATAGTATAGACCAGATTCTCTGTGCACCGCTGTGGCCTTTTGGGTTAGTGGTTTAGTGCTGTGACAGAGCTGTTTGTCATGGGCATAAGGGAAGCTGTACCATCTAACATGTAGATGGTAAAGAGCAGGGGTCCAAGTACAGAGCCTTGGGGCACGCCGCCTTGGTGGAAACGGTTGCCCTGGTTGTACTGGAGTCTGTGATGTTGTGTTTGAAGCCTGAATGATGGGGTCACTCATCCTTGTCCCTATAGGCTCAAGATGCAGTTTAATACACACACAAACACACACTTTCTCATTCTGTCTCCAATTAGAATACACCCACCAATCACGAGATCCGGCTTATAGCTTATCTGCGGAAACGTTTTCCCTTTAGGCGCTTTTTTTATTTACTTGGTTTACCTGTGCACTTTCATGGTGTGTGTGTGTGTGTGTGCCTGTGTATATATATATATATATATATATATATATATATATATATATATATATATTTTAAATAAGCGCAACGCAGAACTTGTACTTTCAAAACCTGTTCTGAATGTCAATAGTTTAAAAATGGGTATGCATAAAAGTAAGTGGGCCACGAAACACTGCTATTCAGTAATGCTCAGTGGCTCTCAATGATTTCACACGACAGCCCTATCTTTCTTTGATCAGCTGACTGAGTGAGGCGAACCTTCTTCTGCATGAAGGTCCGCATCGCGTGGCTCCAGGCAGGAGGTCCCTCGCCCACAAAGGTCAGCTCAAACGTCATGTGAGGCAGCAGCGCAGACGACGCCTGTTGAAAGAGACTGGGGGGGGGGGGGGTGAATAGTGTGCTATAAACCTGTGTCTGAATGTAGGCCACTCTGTTTCTATGGTGGCATCGTGGTCAGCCACATGAACTGTTTCTGCGTAAAAAGACTGCTCAAAATTCGGACCAATAAGAGGTAGCAAGTCCAAGACCAAGTACGTCAATGGTTTGGCTTTTCAGCATTTTTTTCCCGCAGAGACAGAGTTGAAGTTGTGGTCCGTGCTTCTTTACCCAACACGCCTATTATCCGTGGGGATTTGCGAAGCGCATTTACCCAGAAGGCCAGTAGTGTTTGAAACTCCCTGTGGGACTCTATGACATGAATCTTCAGTGACGGTTTCTTCAGGACATTCAGCTCTGGAACTAAGGGAGAGAGGGAGAGAATATCAACCAATACTCCTCCAGTAACAAAGTAAAGTTTAGAACATTCACACTCTAAACAATCTTAATAATACAAAATCCTTATATATCTCAGACATTTCTATGATATTTTATAGATGTCGTTTTTATTTAATATAATGTACAGTTGTTGTTATGTACAGGGACATGTGCAACAATGCTCTTTTTGACCAGGACAATAATCAATCGCATAGAGTGACCCCCCCCCAAACACAAACCCACTCACAGTGGGTGGGCACCGGGGAGCTGATGGTGCGGTAGAGGGAGAGGGTGGAGCTGAGCAGCGTTGCCACGGGAGACGAGAGAGCCAGGCCTCTTCGGCCGTCGTACTGACGCCAGGACACCGAGCTGACGGCAAGCATATTATGTTACATCGTCTCAGGTGACAGTTCTTCCTCATGTGACACAGCTGTTTCCAGTGACACACTGCACACTGTACACATGGCATCAAAGGGCCATTTAAAACAACCCCTTGACAGGCCCTCCGGAGCCTGTCCTAGGCATGACACACAGGAGGACAAACAAAGCAGTCAGCTTTTAGTAATAGTTTACTCACTGACTAATCCTACTCCTATTTTACTTGTATATTGATTTGTATACGTTGCCATACATACCACGTTTATTTCGTATTTTTATCTAATTAAACCTTGACTTGAGTGATGGAAAAAGGGGGGTTCGAGGACTCATTTCTAAGTGTGTGAGTGGGGATTTCCTATTGTATTGTCGGTTAGGTTCAGTTGACAAAAAAAGGGTCAAAAAAGGAACCTTCAGTTGCGAGACATCTGATCGAGCATCTCTCTCTCTCTTTCACACACTATCTCACTATCTCTCTCACCCAGAGGGCGAGTCAGACTGGGGGCCGCTTGGGGGGGGGGGGGGGGGGTCAGGGGCCCGAAAACGTCCCTGTGGTCTGGAAGGGGGGAGATAGGAGAATGTGTTTCTTTGCTTCTCACATACAATCACATCGTCCTCTTTACTGCGTTCTTCGTTAAGGTAATTAGCCGTTGTGTGAGCTCCGTTGAGGTCATTAGCCCTTTGGTGAGCTCCCTTCATCTCCTCGCCTGAAAAGCGTTGTCTCATGTTGCGTTTGTATGTTCATTGGAGCCAGGAAACATAATACCGTAACCATACCATCCCGTTCCCATTTCAGCCCTCCCCACCCCCCTTTATCCTGTAAATACCTGGCCGTCTCCCAATAGGACCACTCCCTCCCCCTTTTCTAATGTATTGTGTGTTACAAAAATACTATCTAGGCCAATACACCAGTCTATGAAATGGTCAGGCCTGTTCTACTGTTGTGTTCTTGACGTGCCGCCTAAATCCTGTGATGAGAATCACAGACACCCACTGTCTCTCCGAAGAGAAACAGACAAACGAAATGGAGACCCCCTGCCTTCCCTCGATCACTCCACACCTTGGTGGTCACATCAAACCAAACACTTTGCTGTCGGGCGTATTCCTGGAGGTCACGGTCCGTCCCAGGTGCATTTTCACTTTACTTTCTATTCTTCATAAAGGGGTTATCTTTTCACATTGAGTTTCAGTTGTCTGGAGTTATGCAATGGAGTTAGTGGTGTGAACCTCTCACCTGAAAACACGAGGATTGAATTACATTTTTTTAAGAAACCACTTGAATGCTCTAGTTTCACCATAATGTTATCAGAGAGCCTGCAATCACTGAGATAATACAACAAGCCTGAAGTTAAAGTAAGCACATTCACTTTTAAAAGGTAATGAAACCCCACAATAACTTTTTACAGGTGAAAGCCGTTTGGGTCACATTAAGTGTTGATTATTTTTATTATTTCCGTGCTGTAAAATGTAAGCTGTTTAACCAGGGAAATTCCTTCACTGGAGCGAGTGTGACGTGAGTTTGGCAATATTCAACAATGCCCTCTCGCAATTCATCCCATGAATCCCAATGTGTGAGTTTTTAGTAAAACCTAAACGAAAATTAAAAAATCTATAATAAAAAATGAAGAGGTCGAAGTTCTCCCGCTAAAACGACAGTTATACGCTTTAGGATGTTTTGTCCAAAGATGACATGGGATCCAGGTGCGAGTGTGAAACCAACCTGACAGCCATTGGGGGTAGGGTTCTTTGGCATGCCTCTCTGTTGGGTGGAGCTGCTACCTGGGAGGGCACACCAGAAAGCTCCAGTCTAACCATTAGCCACTGGTCAGCTTTTAGACTCAACAAGGAATCGTTTCAAATCAAAGGCCTGTGATGTCACCTCTGACAGGGCAGTGAGGACAGGACAGCAGTCATGGAGGACTGCTAAGGTGAAACCATGAAAGGATTGGGGAGGAAAACACAAGACGAATATAGGTCTAGACATAAACATTGTGGAATCCAAATAAACAATAGCTATATTCATCATCCTAGTATTTGCAAAGCGCTATTGCCAAGCTTTTGCTTCCCTCCTTCCTTAATTTTCAATCTTTTGCTCTGAATGTATTGAATGTAAAATATTCATAGCCAACGACTGAAAATATAGGAAGCAGAGAAGCAAAAAGGCCCACTTCCATCACTTCTTTCAGTTACTTGCATAATCGACTTCCTATCATCAGTGTTTCTAGAAAGCCAACTCTCAAAGATTTGGTTTTCTTTGCTGTTCTTGGTTCACAAGGCCAGTAGACCCCCCCCCCCCTCCCCCTACCTCCAGTGTAGCTGAAGGGCAGGTCAGCCAGTTTGAGCGCGTTGCTCGTGTTGCCGACCAGCTGAGCACACAAGTGATGGTGGCTGGTCCCCTCGTGCCTCCTGGTTCTCTCTGCGGATGAACAATGGTCGGAACGACAGAACGTACTGTATCCACGGGTCAGGAGGCGTGGGGAGACAAGGGAGAAGGAAGGAGAGGGAAAACGCAAGCAAGGATGGAAGGGAAGGAGTGGGAACGGATGTCGAAATACACACACGTTGTAAAGATTAATATTATATATTTTCTGAAATTGCTTCTTTCTTGGAGATTTGAAATGAATTATATATATTGTGACAGAACCTCACTTTTAAGGCATTGATAGCCTGCTGGGGCTGATCGCCTTGCAGTCTTTTATGCTACCTCTACACAAGAGGTTCATCGGAGGTTAACCGTATTAATAGAATTTGAATTCAGCGCATTTGCGTGAATTGTTTTGCTGAGGAGCATAAGCACATGAAACTTTACTTTGTCTTTAAAAAAGCTTCACTGGTATTTTCCCGAGAGACTGATTTAAATCTCAGAAAAAAAGGTTTTATTATATATGAATGAATGTATTTATTGTACTTTAATGATATTTCAATAAAGTTAGGAATATGTCAATCCCGATGCAGACCAAGCCGGGAGGCCAGCACAAGTAAAGGACTAAATTGAGGTGAGATATGAAGGAATAGGGAAGGCATGAGGAGTTATCCACAAAGTGCTCAGCACAATGAAAGGCACAAAAGTGTTGTGTTATTTCTGCATACTTGACATATTTAACCAGCACAATGTGTCATGTTACTGTCTGTGTCCAATGCTGAATGGCATAAAGCATAATTTACAGAACCAGATGCTGAGGCGTTCCCTGAGGCCCACACCATGTTGTGGATGTTTTCCTGCAATGCCAAATCTAAAGAGGACTCATCTTTTCAAAATGTTATTCTATTTGTTTGTCATTTACTGTATCGATATAGTCAGCTACAAAAATTAAGAAATAAAAAAGACTTCAAAATCAAAGCAACATTGGTATAGACGCAGGTAACAAACAAAACAGGCCTGACGTGAATCCAGGGGAGTGTAGAGAATGACAAGGCCGTTCACGGTGACACAGACGTAATGCTAAGACTATTGGGCTAATCGCTAATGAACTTAATGGGTGGAGGGAGAAAACCTCCTCAGCCATCTGTTTCTCTGCGGCGTAGCACTGTGCTACGCCGCAGAGAAACGCCCCAGTCAGCACAACACACTGAGAGGAGACCTTTGAGCTGCTGCCTGCAGTCACAAGCTCTCAACCACAACGTCATGGCTGGCAGACTGGAGGAGTGACTTTGCCTGGAATCCTTGTTTATACACTTAAACATTTTCTTTAATTTGAGGGGGGGGGGGGGATGGACACGTGCCCCCTGTTCCCCCCAGTGGAATACCCCTATGTTATTATAACTTATAACTAAGAAAGGGTAAAGGCCAATGGAATGGCTCTCTGTTGCTAGCTGCATATATGTTACTGCACTTGTTTATATTCTCAATGAAGACAAAATTCAAAGCAAAATTAAATTTCTTCTCTCTCTGTCCTCTTTCTTCCTGTGTTGATGCTTCCTCTCATGACTCTACACCCATGGTGACGCGTCTGCTTCTTAGGGCTTCACCTGACCAGGGAACGAGCACTCCCTGCACACACTGCAGAACAGCGTGGAAGACTAGTGCACGGTGAAGGAACCGGGCCCCCTCCCTCGCTCCCTCCGGTCTCCCGGGGCCCCAGAGACTTCTCGTGCACATTCCAGTTCCAGGGGGTGCCAGTACCGCAGGCTCAGGGCCCACAGCTTCACACCCAGGATATTGTCGCCCTTCTGGAGTGTCTGGCAGAGCAGTAACCTAGGAGAAGAAGAAGAAGAGGAAGGAGAAGAGGAAGAACAAGAACAAGTAGAACAAGAAGAAGTCTAACAATCAACTAAAAATACATTATTTTTTTTATCACTTATGGGTCCTGATGTGACACACAGTTTGATGGTATAGTCTGAGAAGACCATATAGCCACACAGCAGTAAATCAATGTTCACATTAATTATGGAAATGACTTATTTCCATCATTAATTAACTAATGAAACTCCGACCTTGTTGCAACAAGCATTACGAAATTATTTAATGATAATTGTGTGCCAATCCAGTGTCGTTTAAAAATACGTCTGCAGTAACAACAATCATGTTTTCCTCACCTGTGCAGATCTGTGTCGCACAAGCGGAGATGTGGGGATGATGTCCTTCACTATGGCCGATCATAAGGAAAGGATCATGGGGAAATCATGATTTAACTGAGAAAAGTAAAATTGGTAGGCAAATGATCCTCACTAAGTATATACGTGGGAGACAAATGGTACCAAATCGCAGATTCATCTTTGTATACCAAATAAAAACAGTTTGAATACTATGAGGACAAGTTCAGAATTCGTCCCCAACGATCGGAGTTTTCGTAAATACGCCGACGGCGCCCTCCTGTGGTCAACGCCAGCATTACAATAGAACGAGCCATAAAAAGAACTCTCTCTGTCTTCAAGCTGAATAAATGCTCGACTTGCTGTTGCAGAAAGTGAAAGTGCGGGTGGTTACAAACGTACTGAAACAGTTGGA
>NC_136953.1:10135283-10160283 GCF_949987615.1 Pollachius pollachius | reverse complement strand
TTTCCTTATGCCTCGTTTGATGGTCGGCTTCATAACGTGATAACTTTCTTCGACTGATGAAGATTTATTCTCTTTCCAAACATTGTTACTGTATTGTACATGGCAGTTCGTGTGGTGATGTGGGTACACTTTCTATTTCATTTAGTCAAAAGTTTTTGATATTAAACGGGTGGGTGGTCTGTATGAATTGCTCAACAAAGTTTTGAAGTAATTGTACTGTGTACAGTATTAGTTTTTACATGTCGGTATTTTTACATCAGTCGGTATGAGCTACCTCTTGCCTCACCTTGTTGAAAAGAGGATTACCTCATTCAGGTTGGTGAAATCTATATTAGCTGGCTACCCAGCGACTTACAACAACAACGCCTCCCTTCGCTGGTCTCGGTGTTCTGGTAATTATGACCATCTGCTCGAATAGATCCACGACTAGGCCTTGTGAAATGAGTTTGCCTTGACACACGAAAGACACATAATCCCCGGAAAATGAAGAAGTTACAATTGAGAACACAAGGTTTTTCATAGTTCAATATCTTGCACATAGTCTGGTTAAAGTTGAACGTCTGTGCGTTTCAATGGGTCTCATCAATGTTGACATTCTTTGACGTCTTTTTGTTAGATGTCTGATTCAAACGCATGCATTGAAATTGTAATGTTCAAATTATATTAAAAGGATTCAGTCGTTATTTTGCTACAATCTTGACCTCAGTCAACCATCATTCCAGCTAGTCATCTATATTCACTCAGCCTAGTTCGTCTGAATACAGTGACACCTTGTTGACATTACACTATATGATGTAGCCTACACCTGCTGCTTTAGATAATGGCTGGTTGTCCCGAGATGATGTGGTGTTTTCATCCTCCCCAAGATACCTAGTCGTTAAAGAGTAACCCATCACTCAAATTATAGCACAAGAGCATAGACAAACACAGGTTATACCATTTCTGATTCTGATTGGTTGAAATTACTGCCCAGTTGTCATTGTTTGTTTGACCGATGGGATTCAGAAAGAGCAGTCGCAGCAGTCTGTAAATAAGGCCGTCAGGCCTTACTGTTCCTACGTATTTAGGGGCATGATGAAGCTCTCTGCCCAGCAGCACTTATAATGTGGTTATAATATGAGTACACTGCATGTCTACGTGAGGCTGAATGAGTTTCTGTAATAGCGAAAGGTCTGATTCAGATAACTTTGTCACTCAGGAGCCGTCCCACCAGTTTGACTTGCCCCGTTGACCTGTTAATCCTGTTTCTATCATTTCTTGGGATGAACTGAATATTAGTCACAATGTTGTTAACACCCATATTCAACACCCGTCCATGGCACAGTTTATGATCTTATATATCACAGAAAAACACTTTCAGCATTGCTTGCACTGCTGTGGATTATTATTTTGAGGAATTAAAGAAAGAGGGCTGTTGTTTAAATGGTAACAGGCTCGCTAAAGAATATGTGTTTGTGTTAGGAACCCCCCTTACTTCCTCCCCTTCCCTCTGAAACGGCTTGGCCCCTGGCAGGCCAGAGGTTTACACATAGAAACAGAATTCGGCTTCTTGTCTACACAGAGTGATCGGCCAGCAGCAGTCTCACCTTTGTTCCTCTCAGAAACAAAGGTGGTGTGTGTGTGTGTTCTGTGCACCCTCTTTTTTATTGGACACCACCGAGTAGCCCTTCACGCAAGATGGGAATGATATAAAAATGAATGACAGATTGGTGAGTTGAGAAAACTTGTAATAATCCAGATTAATTTAGAGTCAACGGTCGTTGTCCTGCTGTCTCCAGTACCCACAAAAGGAAAATGTCAACGGAGAAGAAGGATTGTGTGTGTGTGTGTGTGTGTGTGTGTGTGTGTGTGTGTGTGTGTGTGTGTGTGTGTGTGTGTGTGTGTGTGTGTGTGTGTGTGAGAGAGAGAGAGAGAGTGAACCCCAGAAGCTGTGACATGGGGAGCCATGGGAGTAAACATGTCTTGCCCAGTCCAGATTTATTTCTTCCTGCCCCAACCAGAATCCCTCACTTTCACTCAACTTCTGTTGCTGCTAAGTAGCCCAACACGTCATCCACTGCTATCACAGTACCTCAAATAGTTTTTCCTTTTGTAGAGTGGTCTGTGCATGTGTGTGGGTCAAAACTTGTTCTAAATGTTTAAAAAATGATACACTTTAATGAGCTCGCACTAGTAGTTAATTCATTTTGTTCCATCTCTGTGAAATCCCACAACGCTATAATGCACAAGGGAGTAAAGGGTCTGTCTGAAAGCAAATGAGTAACGTATAACGCCTCGGAAGGCCTATTTATAAAGCCCATTCATCTTCTAGATAGCAGGAGATTGTTTCATTTTTAACATGTCAGATGAGAATGATTACATAAAGAATTGCATTTTATTCAAGTAGAAGTAGTGTTCTCATCAGGGAAGTAAATGGTTATGGTTGGACGAAGCAGGGATTAGATACAGTGTGGAAACTACTATTTTTGTTGGGCTGTGTAGCATAGAATTCTAGTGCCCATGATTGTAGGTTTGAATCCAAAAAAGGAGACATTTTTCTTTAACGGGGCACTGTGAAAGATCTGGCCTATCATGTGAATTCGACAAAATATTATTTCTGTTCTATGCCCAAACATTTTCAGATAATTTCACTATTAACATTATGTTACGGGCTTTAACAATGTGTTTAATGTAAGTATCTGAATGCTAGTAAATAAAGAAAGCTTTTTATACCTTGGCAGTGCTGGATCCTGATTCAATAACGGTAAACCTCTGCCTTTGACAGTCAAATCAATGCGCTACAAATTCAACATGAACAACAGCGGTCAAACACAACCATCGACCAGATGTTTCCGTGACACCATAGACATATAAGCTCAAAGCACTGTGGAAGAATAATGATATTCCAGCTGATTAAATGCGATAATAAACAATAACGTTATAGATGAAAGTAACTAATATCTTACCATTGTTGGGAACTGTGCTTTATTCCTAGTACATAAGCCACTTTTCTCTGTTTATTCCTTAGCGATATCGAAGGTATTAAAAATGACAATCCTATGCTTGCAGGAAAGATAATTAAAAGTAAGAACTTGTTGTACTTGCATTGTAAGCACAAATAAACAAAAACAGATTTTTTTTTTATCATTTAAAAAACTGTTGTCGAAAGTCTCATGCATGGTCTTATGCATGGTCAATATTGGGTAAGTGGTTGGCATGTACCTTCACTCGTCGCATGATAGAATGTGTGTGGAGACTCTCCCTTCCATTCCAGGGCTAAGCTCCCTAACAGCTGAGAGATATGGCCTGAAGGCAAAGGCAACTGGGCGGGTTATGGGAAAGACTCTGTGTCTGTTGGGGGGGGGGGGCACACTGCCCTTACTCACATTGCTGCCATGTTCCGGTAATGGGGTTGCAACACCCGTCCTGGGATGCTCTGCTCTATTGTGTGTGTGTGTGTGTGTGTGTGTGTGTGTGTGTGTGTGTGTGTGTGTGTGTGTGTGTGTGTGTGTGTGTGTGTGTGTGTGTGTGTGTGTGTGTGTGTGTGTGTGTGTCCTCTTTCTCAGCCTGTCCCCTGCTCTTGCTAAGTCATGAGTCATACATTGAGTTTTGTTCTGTTTCTTGGAGTCAGGCCTGGCACAATGGGATCCAGTGAATTGTTTTGTTGCCGTTATCGTCTCTAAGAGGGATTGATACAACAAAATGCATATGTTTTCATTACTTTTAGATTAAAGAAACTAGTTTCAAAGGAGACCCTATAGTTATATCTACTATAGTCCCCTATCATTAAAGTGACACACCATCATAACATTGCATCTTCTCCGAAAAAAAAGACAACCTGATTAATACATTCAGAGCAAAGCAGACTTTCTTCTTTTCCACAGTCATACCTGGTTCCATGTGGGCATCCACACATCTTCTGGGCAGGGGGGAAAAAGTCCTTTCTACTTGCTTATAAAAACTTCAATGCTTTAATTTCCCCTTTCCTGCACATAAAATTGCAAGCTGCAGGCTTGAAACATCATGGCCCCTACAGTCAGACACAGTCAGACGCAGTCACAAAAAATCGACTTAAAAGTTGGTTGTTAAATGTATCAAGGAAATTTAGCTCTTGGTTGTTGTGACAACAGCAAGGCCTATCAGTTGCTGTTATGTTGTCATAGGCGCTAAGATTCTCTGAGATTATAGCGGTAAATTAATCTGAACTTTAAATATGGGGTCCAATTAAAAATAATAATAATTCAGATATGTGGATGCGATCAATACTTGAATCAGTCAATAACTTCACAAAATTGGAACCAATTCCAGTTATTGGCCATCCAAGCCCAGGTAATGATGTCAACATTATCAACATTGTGGCATTAACCTTGGTATCTCCAATCTTGACTTATCTTAAAAGCCTTTGCTTACACTCTTTATGCAGCGAACTTGTGTGGTTGGCCCCCTCTCAGAGTAGAGCATTGGTCTAAGTTGAATGAAATGTCTCTGTGCCTGATTTCTCAAAGGTCCTTTGGAAACAGCCCCACTATGGTTAGAATGAGCTCCCAATTATTGTGAGTCAAGTGCGTTGAGCTTTTTGAATCAAATCTGACACGCTCAAATGATAATCCCCTGCCTTCCTGCCCCTATTACTCTGCAGTCTGTTGGTCAGCCAGTAAATAAATGTCCCCATTGTGTTGCATTTACTGCTGATAAACAGCTAACCGATATACCTACCTACATGAAAGGCCTGGGGTTAATATAGTTCCTGTTCAACCCGCCCAAGTTTTGGGCTGTGTGCGTGCGTGCGTGATTTATTGTAAAGTGTTATGTGCAAGCATTGATTTTTGAATCTGCCTGTAATATGTGTGTGCATATGGTAGTGCAGGCATATGGTTTCACTTTGCCGTGTAAGTGTGTGTGTGTGTGTGTGTGTGTGTGGAGGAAGGCCTGCTCAACGTGTGTTCATAGGTGGCCCACTCTTGCGCAGTGCCGTTTCTTCCGGCATGCTGCGGATGTGGGCTATATACCCACACTCGACTTCTGCTTTTATGGGCCTCCTTCCGATAAGTTCAGTGCCTCATTCTCTCTCAGCAGCAGCCTCACATTTTGGTTTGCTACAGCAAGTTTGGTTCCCTTGGTAACACTGGGCTCTGCATCAAAGGATCAGATGTTATGACTTGTCACACTCCTTGTATGTTATCTAACGCTGTATCATTTAAACTGTCAGGACTTACAAGTTGAGTTATCATTGTTATCATTGTCATCTGTGTCGAACCACACTGAAACATGAATGGGATGTTAAATTTCAACTCACTTGCCACCCTCATAAAAGTTAAGTTTTTTTTTTGATTTATTGTGGATCTCCCCTTCTAGTGAATCTCCCCTCTGTTTCATCCCAACCCACTGCTAATGCAACACGTCTATGAATAAGACCGCATTAAGAGAGCATCCATCTCCTAATGTTTTTCTTCCTCCCTTCATCCGTCTTTCCAAAAGTGCCGGTCTGTTCTCTGTCAGCAAGCCCGCAGATGCTAGCTGCTGCTGGGGGTGGTGGTGCTGGGAGAGGGGCCCTGGGTGGTGCATCTGGACTCCCAGAGGACGTCATATGAGAAGGAGAAGGCACGGAGTGGCAGGAAGGAAGAGGAAGAGGCTTACCAGCCGGGCTCGAGAGCATCTCATTCTGCTAAAAGAAACAACAAACAACAGTCGTGTCCATTGAGTTTGTTTCCTAGAGTGCTTCACTGAGTACAGGTTCACATCGTTTTCCGATACCTTATCCACTCTCGATGTTGGCCTGATGTGTTTAATGTGGGTGGGAACTTCCCAACTTCAACCCACTATACACACAGTTGTACCACAACATTGAAAAAGTGTTCAGTAAGATTGCAAGGTTGTTGATCTTTCATTTGATCCTAATGTGTGCATTAGGATAATGTGGAATGGATTTTATCTTAATGTCTTTCGTAAAATACCTGTAACTCATCATGGTTACAAAGGATTTAGAAATGAATACATCAACAGCATCACAATCGTGCATTTAATGACATGTTTAAACAGGACCCCATTACTGGAATGTCATATTAGTCATTCTCGCCAAGTTACTTCCCTTTGTTAGGGAAGGTCACCAATCTTTTTGGCTGTTTTAGACAATGAGGTCAGCAGACGTTTACATTGCCATACTCTATTTGGGGTGGGGGGGGGCGGTGACGATGATGATCACTGCTGTCACTGATGAAGGATTGCAGCTGCACTTTGCAATGCGCCAGGGGTAATTGGCAAAGCCAGACTCTGTTTCAGCACGATCTGGCCCCAACCAAGCCCTATCTGACTCAGAGAGGAGAACATCATGTCCCTGGCGACCTGAAAGCAAACAAGCACCTCTAACCCATGTCTGAGGTCTTCTCGGTCAAAGCTGTGAATAATTTGGTAAGCGTCTCAGGGCTTGACACCGCTTGTCAAGCCCTTGCACTGCTACGCACGCACCTCGAATCTGTGATCCGATCCGTCCTGTTCAGTGGAATCATACTCGGTGGAAAGATTCTAGATTTTTATTATTATTAATCATTTTGTTGGCCACTAAACACATAGGTCCCATGTAGGGCCGGGTGATATGTAAGCTATCAGCACACTGATAGGTTCAACAGAACCCTTTTTAAAACATTGCCTTTTCTGTCAGACTTGGTCTCTCGTTAGTTCACGTTAACTAAGCATCGGGTGACTGTCAGCTCTCGTCAGAGGGGCCGTTCTGAGGTTGGGCCGCTGCCCTACTGTGTAACGCTGTACGAGTGTGCACACATAATCCGCTGATGTAAAGTGGACAACTTGGTGAATAATGAAAGCTGAGGCCATCCGCTTTCTTTGTTTTTCCATCTCGTCTTTTGTGAGATAGCGGAGTCCTTTGGCTGTGCCGCAATGGTGGGTTCGGGGGGTCCAGATGGCGTATTTAGCCGGGCTTTCGCTACACGCTGGCATTAGAGGGGAGTTGGAGAGGGAGGGAGAGAGGGAGGGAGGGAGGGAGGGAGGGGGTGGTGGAAGAGGCCTGGAGAGGCCTGTGCTGCATGTATCCATGCACATGACAACACCACCAAGCACACAGGTTTTTTTGGGGTTCTCCGCACTGCCTGATGAAATGCAAGGAGATTAAAGCCAAGCTGTGCGGGCCCGCTGAAGAAAAGGATCCCTTTTTAGTCATCGAAAAGCCCCTCATATATGTCAGCCGCGTTTGGGTGATGTGTTGCTAGGGTTGGCTTCTTCATTATCATATTTTTACATTGCCAAAGGCAATACTTTGATTGCTGTGGTTCTCATGATTTTAAAGTGTATTCCATGCAAAAATATAAGAGTTGAAATACTCTTCAACCTTCTAGAAACCCGGTCCCAACTATTCGTTCAATGAGAATTGGCAGAATGGTTAGAAAGTGAGTGTGAATAATCTGTTTTCCACTGGAACAGGTCGTAACAAGGCTAATTCATTCCAGAGAACCAAAGCACTTGTTGATATCACCACACCGACACCAGCCCGTCCACTGATCCATGCCGCTCTGACACCCCTGCCACGCACAGCAGTTACAGTTACTATGGTGATTTGAGGACATTTCTACACATTCTCTATTTCTCTTTTTTTGCAATTCGCCGCGACACCTGGCGTTTCTTTTTCTTTTTAGCCCAACCGATTCACCCAACAATAATTCTATGTACAGTAAAAGTATTTTAAGCTCAAACATCACTTTCATTTGTATGAATATGTTGGACTCCTCACTGGTAGCATCGTTCCTCTTTTGCGTGCACATTAGGTCCAAGATCTAAGAAAAATGACGCCAGATCCGATTGAAGAAGTAGCCCTTCGTATACCTTCACCACAACAGTTGTGTGATTTAAATTGTGCATGAATTTAAATGCTATGAAACCAAAGATCAGACCTGTATACAATATAAAATTGCGCTCAACCATCGGCATATCAAACCTGAAAGCACCGTAACTTCTCCAAACAGAGTACTGCGTGTTTGACCTCAAAATGTGTCAACGCTCTTGCGTCATTTGCCTCAGAGGCATTTGCCTCTATCTGCAAGTCTGCGCTGCATGTTCCCATGATTCTGCATTTAACAGCCTTTTCTTGGGTATGTATCCCACGCTCGGATCGCTGGCATCTCGATGCTCTGTTGACGACAACCTGACAGCAATTATGGGCCACGAGACTACCTCTACACACAGCCCCGTGCTCCACACAAGGACTCGCAAAGACAGGGTAGACCTTGGCTTTCGCCTGCTCTGGCTCTAATGCCCTTCAATCGTTTAGTTCTGATCTCCCACCGTTTACTCCCCTTGCTACAAATTGTCCTCTTTTCCTGAGAGCCGCTCCTTTCCAAAGTCCTAGGGCTCAGCTCAAGCTCCCTTCATCAGACACTTCATCAAAGAGTAATGACTCCCCCTAGACGTCCGTCCTCGCCATCCCAAGCATTTCCGGGCGACAGAGCCTCTCTCTGGAGCTCTGCACCATCAGGGAATCACAGAGGCTCTCGGCATTTGAGTCTACACTCTGTGACTATGGACGGCCTCTACTCCGGTACTCTGTGTTTCACATTCGGCCTCTGATGCGTGCAGTCCGACCTTCTCGTGTGAATTTGTAGTTGCGGTTTCTCCCTCTGCTGCCACACTCAGGCTCACCCCCGCACAAAATGCATAGATAAAAATAAAAAGATAAGGCCACTTTGCTTGGACTTTGTCGTGCTGTAGATAGAATGCATGCTCATGGATCACAGCAGTCGATGTCTTCAAAGCCCCTGTGAAATGGCATGTGTGTGTACCGGTTTTTCTTTTTCTAAAACAGGAAATTGGGACAGAGCCCCATGGGGACAGGGGATTGACTCATTTCAAGTCAATCTCATTCAAATGAGTTGTGCACACAACCAATCCTGTTCATTCAATACATGCGCATGATGTACCAGGATAAATGCATTCTGTGTGAAGACAAGTAATTTGAAAGTGCAATCAATGGGTATATAAATTGCAGCTCAATAACCCTAGCTAACACCCACAGTATTAGCTATTAATTGCTTAGAAAATAGATAATTATCTAATCTTAACATTTCTTTCTCATTCCCTCGCAACACCGTTTCAACAGGAAACGACAATACCACATTCTGTTCGTGTGACACCATTCAACAAGGAACTGTATCTTTGTTGTCATGCCAACGCTTTAAACGTTATGCTCTGGTACTGTAAACCAATCTACTGGTCGTTGATGCGTGAAACTGCCTTTGCAAAAGGTGTGGTGATGGGTTGGGATGATGATTCGGTAGCAGATATTGTAGCACCTAGACTCACTCCCTTCTGCTGCGTTAGTCTGTTTATTGTTTGAAATAAACAATGAACGACCACTAAATGCAGTCTAGGCTTTACATTGGGCTGCCTTTCCTTCTAAAGGAGTCAGGAGCTCATTTGAATATGGACTGGCAGGTGGAGCCCTGCCTGTGATAACACACTGTGATTACATCACTTGGCACTCATTAGTAGGGATCAACTTCGACAAGTACACTATGGGTGGTGCTGCTGGCCTCGCTGTTGCTGTGTCAGTGTTGGGTTACTCTTGAATTTGTGTGTCGAATGCCCCCCCCCCCCCTTAATGATAGAGAAGTTGAGGTTGTTTGCCGTGTGTATTTATTTGTACAGGTCTTCACATTATAAGGATAGGCAGATGTGTGACTTTTAGCAGAAACCTTCGGTGACGAGATGCAGTGTATTTCTGTTCAACACAGATGAATCATTGAACCTTTCATAGCACCTTTTCTTTTTTAAACACAGCAAATGTACACTGAACCTAATTTAGATTATATTATGAGTTAGTAACTTTGCAGATGAAATTCATTGAATGTTATTGTTTCATTATGTGACAAAATACACTCTATGGGTACCGGTCCTGCTCTTGTGTGTTTCCCCACCCGGCATGTGGACTCAGAGCTGTGCTACCATGTCTGTTGTGGGTCAACTGTCTGTCTCTCTCTCTGGAGTAGTTGTCTAGTCATCCTGCTGGAGCCACTCCTTGCTCTCTCTCTCTGCTGTGTGGAAACAGCTGCGGTACCTTGTCTGCATCTCTCTCTCTCTCTCTCTCTCTCTCTCTCTCTCTCTCTCTCTCTCTCTCTCTCTCTCTCTCCCCCCCCCTCTCTTTGTACCCCCTTACTGGTATTACGAGCCTGTTATTCATTTGCTGTAGCCCTTTTAACCCACGCCGCTTTTCTCGCGGCACCTTCCTTCCTTAGAACATGATATGCATGGCATTGTGTCGGCGTGCCTTTTGTGGGCATGTGTGACTGTGCGCACAGTTTCATAGTTCACACAAGCGCTGCGTTTCTCCCTCTCTCACTCACACACCCATAGAGACACAGGGTTTACGGCAGGCTGACATGAAGCAACGCGCCGACTTCTGACCAGCACAGTAGCGGTAAACAGAGTAGTCCTTCAGAAGGCCTATGAGGACTCGTGCAGGGTGGTAATCGGCTTGTCTAATCTCCCAATGATCTGCACCAGGGAAAGGGGTGGAGCTTGAATGTGGCCGGCAGTTCTCATCGCCGCCTCTGCCGTCTACTGAAGAGCAGTGTCTGCCTGGTTTGTTTTCACTCCTATCTCGTCCTCCCATCCGGCTTTCAGGTCTGGGACGGTGGACAAAGCAGGGCTTGTTTTCCCTCTTTCTCTCTGATTCTTTTCAGGTTGTCTCTCTCTCTTTCTCGATCGGCCCTTTGATCATCGTCACAGAAACGTTTACACAAGCAAACAATAAGAACTGAGGATGGATGAAGAATTGGCAAAGAGGGAAATCTGTAATCGTCACTCGTCTTGACAGATTTTTATTAGACACCTTTACTGCAGCACATGTTAATGTGTAACTAGTCCGTCAATGTGCAATGACACCGTTGCCTGTCTGCGTCTATAAGGTGTTGCCTGCGCAACATTCTTGCACATCGCCCTGGTGATCAGGGACCTTAGCTGTCAAGCCTCTCAGAACAACCCCAAGGAATTGGGCTCAAAGTGAGCTGAAATGCAATAGGTGCCCACAGCTCAGAGTAGCAACTGGGAGTGTCGTTGCCAAGACTCCTACACCGACTCTCTGTGACTCCCTGCTTTAAGCAGTGGATGACATTACTATTTTACCAACTTATACCTTTTTAAGAAGGAAATATGACTTTATTTTGAGCTGCGTATTGCTATTGAAAGAATAGATGAATATAAAAAACAATATGAGGTGGGTTCCTCAATATCTTCATGGTAAATTATGTAGAGGCATGCCATTGCGATCCGAGCACAACAACATTCACAGCGATGTAGTCATTGTTTACATGGACCCAAATCTAATCTGATTAGCTGGAGTGCGTGATTGTGCTGCTGCAGTAATTATTGAGGAAAAAGCTGATTATCACTGAAAAACTAACTACACCCTTATGCTTCATTCAGCAGTGGAAACTGGTTTCTTTGGACTGACCTGAGCCAGCCTGCTATCCATTGGGTTGTTTGAGCTTGTAATAGGATTTACTGGTGGCGCAACACACACACACAACTTCTACCAGTAAAGGATGGGCTTATCCCTGTGTGTGCCTACTTACCATTCTCTGCTCCGCTCACACCCTGGGATATTATTATTTCACACAGTCAGTTACACAAGCCAGAATCTGGCACTGATTTCACATGCACTATCGTTTCCGCATTATCGGATGGAGCTGGATCTGTGTGTGCGCTTAACAGACACATGTGTGTGTGTGCAATGTCTTGTGTGAAGGGGGTTGTGGCTGTAGGCCTTGGTGCTCAAAAAGAGCTTTCTTCTTTCACCGAGGAGTCTCCCAGGAGCTGAGGTCAGCGGGTCAGCGGTAACGTTGGTTGCCCTGGAGCTCATCACACTGGGGACGGACACAGTCACACGCACACGCACGCACACACACACACACACACACACACACACACACACACACACACACACACACACACACACACACACACACACACACACACACACACACACACACACACAGATGTGTAAACCCCTGTGGGTATTTATTTACCTCCAAAAGCTTGCATTAGAATGTGGATTTTTAGATCCGCGTTTATTTGACTTCAAGTGATCCAGAAAACAGAAAAAGGCAGACCACGGTGTACGGTTACAATGTGTGTATTTTGCATGCTCTGGGGATACATCCATCTACGTTAACAGTTAAGTATAGCTTCTAGGCTTTCTTGGCTAATAATATGTTACCTGGATACCGAAGACTTGGAGAATCTGCATCGTTGCCATGGAAACTCTGCAGGGAGTACATCGGGTCAGCAGCGAAACTGACAATCACGTTACGAGTACGGCTTCGGGGTAACTTCTTTGTCTAAGTGTGTGCCTACCCGTGTGTGTTTAAGGCAATAGGTTCACTAGTTTTCCTTGTTTGTCGGAACCTTGTCATTGGATCCACTTTGGTTCCTTTAAGGGCACCACTGAGCTACGCTTAACTTAACTTTAACGCTCTCCTTTACGCAACTTTTATATTTCATACCCACAAACCCCACTCCACTTTTCCAAGTTGTCAGGCAGTCGTCAGCGAATCTCCATCTTGACTCCACCCCCTGTGAAAGGCTTTTCTCCCGGCTACGTTCGTAACTAAGCGCATTTTGCAACGCTATGCGGGCCAATATGATCTCTCGCTCAGGTGCTATTCAAAGGGGTGTGACCTGCAGGTGGAGCTCAGCCTTGTCATGTTGTTTTGTAGGACCGGGCCCAGCTCGAGGCTGGCTTGCTGTCCCAACCACAACAGCCAGGCCCTCTCTGTCCGCTCGAGTGAGCGCAGTGTGGATACATGCCCAGTCTCATCTCCCCACCGGAAGTCCCTTCGTCTCTCGTGTCTCTGAAGCTCTCTCACACTCGTGTTTTAAGTTTACTGTTGTTTCCCCAAAGCCATTACATCACTGAGACAAGAACAAAATGGTGGCTTTCTGTCTTGTCCTTCTTTCTACAGTACCTGAGGATATAGTCCTTTTAATATGTCCGCGACTGTATTGTTTGTAGGGTAAAGATAGGTGTCCCTTGCCTTGCCAGAGTAGAAAGTAACAAGATTTTTATTTATCATATTACAAGGTAGTTCTGGGAAATGATATTGAGTTATGATATTGGCTAAGGGCCAAAGTATGAGCACAAAAGTACACAATAACATATAAAGGCCAGGGCTCCTCGTTCCTCGATCACTGCAGAGCAAGGAGGTGGACGCGGTCTTCATCGGTACTGCATCTTCTCCATCCCCCAATGGACACACACACACACACACACACACCCACGCCTTCCCTCCACCCACCCTCCATTGTTCCGGCCGCCCCCCTCCAGCTATGGGACAATGGAGGGCTCCAGATTGGGGAGAGCACTCCAGCCTTTGTGCTACTGTCCACTATTTCACTGCTCGTATATCTACTGGCACACATGCACATACACAGACACATGCACATTCACAGACACATACACAGACACAGACACAGAGACAGACTGAGATACAGACACGCACAGACACACACATACACATTACACACACACACACACACACACACTCCTGCGTGAATGTAAACATAAAAATAAACATTTTTTATGTGCAAAAACAACCATTGCTTCTACTGTACATGTGGTTTTATGTCGACTTAATACGAACACGTTGTCAGCATGGCGAACTGTGCAGTCTTTTCATTGTTGATTTGTACGAAGCAGCCGATGATTCTACTGTACACACATTTGTATATCTATTGGAACATGCACGCACAAGACGTGTGTGTGTGTGTGTGTGTGTGTGTCTGGGGCGGGAATGTTGGCAGGGCCCCGTCAGCCCTCTGTATTAAATAGGCCATGTGAAGCCCGCCTGGCATGCAGGCTGATTCAATGGCGTTCATTAAAATGGGGTGCCGTTTTCCGGTCTCCTGGGCCCGAACCTAAACAAAAGCCAACTGCGTGTCGTTTCACTGCACTGAAAGAGATAAGGCCTATGTGGCCGGACGGACATTAACACTACATCATGGTGCTGGTTATTGTTTTGATTCTTTTTAAGGGAGAGAAGACATTAATCAACCATATCACCCTGAATCCTAGACGTCTTGTTTTGAAGGAGCTGACAAAGCATTATCCCCCCCCCCTCTCCTGGCCTATTTTGTACACCATCAGCATCCAGCAGTCGATCAATAAAAGCCTACCGGGGTGTCTAACGGCGGCAAATCCTGTCTGAGCGAAAGGTTACCGTTAATGGTGTGCTTTGTGCACTCAAACAGGCCTATGGGTAAATCCTCCATTATCGCATGCCTTGTGTGCTAGGGAGATGGAGAGACACACACACACACTCACACACACACTCACACTCAAACACACACAAAGGTGTGTTTGAGTGGTCAGGCCAGATATCTCTCTCGCGGTGAGGGAGGGAGGGAGGGAGGGAGCACGAGATAACTGCAGGGTTTACGTGGGAGGGAGGTGCGGGGGCCATGCGTAACGCAGAGAGGCTCAACAAGGCAGCGGTGGTCATTGCTAGGAGGAGGGTCCGAGGGAAGACCAGGCCCACGGGACCAGAGGCAGCGAAGAAGGAGCGGGGGCTGAACACAAGGCCCTGGAAGACGGACGAGGGTGGGGTGGAGGGTGGAGGGGAACGAGGGTGGAGGGTGGAGGGGTGGGGGAGACTCCAAAAGACAAAGGAAGACGGTACACGCAGATGCAGAATGTGGATGTTGATGGTGTTTGTTCTGGAGAAAAGTAGGAAGTGGGAAGACAAAGAAGTTGGAGATCAGCGGGGCGAATATCCTAACCCTAACCCTATTTTTTTTTTATATAAAACAAATCCGAAATTGGAAACGCCAAAACCAAACCTAATGCAGACAGTACCTGCTTTGATGAAACATAAGTAGCCTAAATGCATACAACTTTTAATTTGTGCATATAATGGGTGCATTTCCTGTACTCATTTTGTTTTGAGGTCATCAAAAATGTATTTGCCTTTTCTGTTGTACTGAACATCCAGGCTTGCGTTTTATATTACTTGCGACAAAAGGACCATGAGCTGACCTGAATATCCCTGGAAAGGGAAGTGGGAATAAATGGGGTCTATATTTAGATGGCAGGAGGCTTAGAATCCAGAACGCGGGCAGAAACGGAGCTGAATCTAGCTGGCCTCTGCTGTCCTGTATATTCTGGCTATGCTAGCATCTTTTCTGACCATGGCAATGTTCTGAATGTAGTTTTGATTGTTGTTGGCTCTTTGTGGTGGTGTTTATTATGTGTGTACGTTTTTGATTGGAAATCCACTGAGTAGATCCCCAACCCAGAACCTCGATGTGGTTTCAATAGGGTACAGTAGAAATAGGTCATGCATGACATCATCTGGCCCAAAAAAAGAAATGGGAAAACTTTATGAATGAAGATTAAATGAGCTCTAAAGACCATCAGCGTTAAAGGTCCAGTCGCTACGAAACAAAGATGCTAGTGTAGGGAGCGACAGCGAGGAAGAAGTTAGTTACTACTTCTGCCTCAGTTACTGACCCCTGATCACATGACCCTCACATGACCATCTTCAAAGTTAAACTAACTACTGTATGATGATATGTGCGAACAAAATAGTGTGTGTGTGTTTCAGTGCTTTCCATTTCATTTTAGTGGTTGAATAACGCTCTAAAGAGCTATATTAGCTATTTAGAGCTAATTTAATCTTCATTCATAAAGTTTTCTTCCATTTTCTTTTTTTTTGGCCAGATAATGCATGACCTATTTGCATTGTACCCTCTTGAAACCACGTCCAGACTTTGGGTGGAGGATCTACTCAGTGGGTTTCCAATCGAAAAACGGGCACACATCATAAACAACACCACAAACAACAATCCAAACTACACACAGAACATAGCCATTGGTCAGGAAAATGGCTTGAATATAGTACCTTCTTTGTCATATGATGTAACCGTATGAGTGTGTGCCGTTTGTTCACTCAAACCAGAGTTTAAAAACTTTTATTTAACCTTTTAATCCCGAAACGCGGTTTTTTTATTCTCATCAAAAAGTCAAAGTATAGTTCATCAAACTCATCAAAGTATAGTTTCTTGTTCTTTTAGGGTCTGCTGAGCCGGCAGTCGGTTCAAACGCTGTCCAGTGTCTAAAATATTAACGACGTGCGTGTGTGTGTGTGTGTGTCTGTGTGTGTGTGTGTGTGTGTGTGCGTGTGTGCGTGCGTGTGCCTGCGTGTGCGCTCACAGACTTGTCCAAGAACTGCCTGTGCGAGCTGCCCGAGGAGCTGTGCCACTTCATCTCCCTGGAGACGCTCAGCCTCTACCACAATGGCATGCGGTCGCTCTCCTCCGGGCTGGGGAACCTCCAGGCCCTCACCTACCTCAACCTCAGGTAACCCCCCCTCCCCCTGTGGCCGCCCTGTGGTGGGGCACGCCCTGCAGCGCACACACAGGGGCGGAGCCTCGCTCTTCCTCTTATTTGAACCATCAACATCTCTTACTCCACACCTAATGGCACCACTCCCCTTTGCCCGGCGAGTCGTTTTTAGATGAATAATGTAAGCTCTGGAGGCAGACCTGCTCGAATCTGGGTGAACGGGGCGGATTTCAGGTTCTTTCCCTGCGTTTTTTGTTTCGACCAACCGCGTGGAGGGATGTGGGCGTCTATGAAAGGGGTCACGCTGAAAACGCAAACTCATCGGCGCTAGTAGACCTTTCCCGGTAGGAAGATGAGCTAAAACATCCTGTCTGAGATAAAGTGTCTGTGAGGGTTTCAAATGAACACTGTGTAGGCTGGCCGCTGTAGAAATACCGTTATTCAATTCCCCTGTTGAAAGCTTTATCGACTCACAAAACTGAGTTTCACTACGGTGGAAATATCCAGCTAATGAAACTGACACAAGGGTTAACTCTCCCCTTTCAGTTTTTGGTTTCCGGCCCAGTCTCTCTGCTCACCCCGTCCTCCCTCCCGCTCCCACCAAGTAGCTACAACATAGTCGTCCTGCTGGATCCCAGTTCACCTCTCCCCTAAACCTCCCCTCTTTAGAGCACCATTCATAACTGTAGCGTGAACCTCAGCTGTATTAGTAGAGTGGTGAGACGGGGATTCAAACCCTGATCGGCAAACAGAAGGTAACCCCTTCAGAGCTTTGGGAGGTGTACATGGCCAGCTGTGGCCGCCCGGACTCTCCTTCTCGCCCACATGAAACCAGCCCACACCCGTCCCACACCGGGAGAAAAATACACACACGAAAGGAACCCCCCAACTATGAACCACCCACCTCGGGTGTTTCTGAGACCCAGCCCACCTGCACTGATTCATTGTGCATGTATCTCTACAATTGCATCATATTGTGTGTGTGTGTGTGTCTCTGTCTGTCTGTCTCTCTCCTTTTCTGTCTGTCTCTGTCTCTCTCATTTTCTGTCTGTCTCTGTCTCCTTTTCTTTCTCTCTCTCTCTATATATCTCTGTCGCTCTCTCTCTCTCTCTCTCTCTCTCTCTGTCTCTGTCGCTCTCTCTCTCTCTCTCTCTCTTTCTCTCCGTCTCTCTCTCTCTGTCTCTCTCTGTCTCTCTCTGTCTCTTTCTCTCTCTCTCTGTCTATCTCTCTCTGTCTCTCTCTGTCTCTCTGTCTATCTCTCTCTCTCTCTCTGTCTCTCTCTGTCTCTCTGTCTCTCTCTCTCTATGTTACTCTATGTCTCTCTCCCACAGTCGTAACCTCTTATCCACCTTGCCCCCGGCGGTGTTCCAGCTCCCCCTGCTACGCGTGCTCATCGTCAGCAACAACAAGCTGTCGTCCCTGCCCGCCTCCATACACACCCTCACGCACCTCCGACAACTGGTATGTCGCACGCACCGGGCGCCGTTGCCTCGGGTTACATGCACACAAACACAAGTGTGAAGTGTGTATGCCTCGATCAACCGTATCACTGTGCCTCCTCCTCTTTCCTGTGAGAGGATCACACTGTGGTGGTGCAGCGGGGAGCTCTGCCACCATGGCACCTCTTCATAGAGTCACAGTCCTCCACCCCTCAGGTAGACTTAAAAGACCTGGGTAGACTTAAAGATGCCACCGGGGAGAGGGAGAGAGGGAGGGGGAGGGAGAGGGAGGGGGAGGGAGAGAGAGAGAGGGTTTGTTTAACAGTTTTGAACAAAAACTCGAACCTCTCTGCTCCCTCCCTCCCTTTACATGTTTCTCTGTCACCGATAAGTGTTGCATTTCACGTACCTGTGATTGGCGGGTAAGATGGATTCCACGAACCAATCAAGGAAGAGATGCCCTGAACGGTCTCAAATTCAAATCGGCTTTTGCAGAGGACGAAGACGCTCATTAGAAACAGTTGGACACTTCGTAGAGAGAAGCTGAGCTTGGAGTTTTCAAATGTTCTGATGAGGTGTGTTTGTGTGTGTGTGTGTGTGTGTTCGGTTGCCATTGGCCTGTTGGCTTGGCTTGAATCGTTGCCTGTAAGAGGATATGCAATCATGTTAAATGATGACTGCCAGCGTCGTCGTGTTTAAAATATCATGATACGGTTGTATAGTCTGCACTGTCTTTGATGTGCAGATATGCCCATTAAGTTTTCACAGTCTTAGTCTAACGTCACACATTAAAGCTGATGTAGGTAAGAATTTAGCGTTTTAAAGAGAGGGAGCAGAAAACTGCCAAAGAAAGACAGATGTTCTTTAAACTAAACAACCAAAGAAACATCCACTCTCTCGCCGTTCCCTCCCTCTCTATCTTTCTCCACCTGCATTACACACATATGTGATTGACAGGCAAGATGGCTATCCCAAACCAACTAGGGAGGAGATGCATGTCAGAAACGAGCCGGGAGTTAAATTTGGACTCTCCCTGATCATAACACAGCATGGCTGCATCATATTCCTCCAATACGTGTCTGTCCTCCTGAGTGAGCTCTAAGGACTGCTGTGGTTTCCTCCTGCCAGGACGCCAGCTGCAACGACCTGCAGGCCCTACCTGCAGAGCTGGGCCAGTTGGACAGCCTGAGAGACCTGAGCCTGAGGAGGAACCAGCTCACCTCTCTGCCTGAAGGTACGGCTGCTGCCACTTCACCTCTGAGCCCGCACGCACGCACGTACGCACGCACGCACACACGCACACACACACACACACACACAGAAACACACATATACACACACACACACACATAGAGAAACACGCACATAGAGGAACACACACACACACAGACACAGATACACCCCTTGTCACCCACCCCCTCATTAGCGGTCGGCTTGTGTTTCCAGCCCCCCTAGCCGTTTCTTAAACACCCCAAACAGAGGAGGTTCAAAACACACGTTATTCAAACAGGGCCACTAATGGCTGCCTGGCCATTTGTCTCGCAGGCGTCAAGATAAAAGGGCTGTTTACATTCCTACATAGAGGGGTTTTTACAGCAGCTCTATCCTGATGAAGATAGCAGGCTGTCTGAATGTGCAACTTCATGAATCACACGCCCCCTTTCCCTCACACCGCCTCCACGTCCCTACCTGTCAAATGATTTGCACGTACTTTGAGCTTGAAAGCTTTACGAGTTAAAAGCGACAACAACCAATGTGTTTGTGGTTGGCCTGGGTATTTTTAAAACCTAATCCTATTGGGTTTATAATTATATACCTGGGCGGATGGATCTAGCTGTCGCCACAAACATGTGGCACACTTCAGATACAGATGCGACACAATGTGCATCACTACAAAAAATGACAACTAAATAGTCAAGAAAATCGAAATAAATACATGGATTCACATAGATCCAAAAGCATAAAATAGGACAGATGCACAACAAAAATAACTAAGAACACCCAAAGGCTCAAGACTCAAGACGTATCCCAAAGGACCTGATGACACTCTGCTTGTCTTACTGACCCCTTTTTCGTCTAAACCCTGTCCCGTCGCAGTACAGTACCATGCACTCTAAGTGCCACGTACCAATGTCGTTCTTATCATCCGTCCATTTTGCATAATGAACCGCGACGGCTTAAGCCTTGACACGACATGACACCCATCCACCTCTCTCTCCGCCTCCGCCTCCCTCTCCCTCGCCGCGTCGAAACTCTTTTGTGGTCGCGCCTTTCCTCCAGAGATCTCCGAGCTGCCGCTGGTGCGCCTGGACCTGTCGTGCAACCGCATCTCCCACGTGCCCGTGTGCTACCGCCACCTGCGCCACCTGCAGAGCTTCCTGCTGGACAGCAACCCTCTGCAGCTGCCGCCCGCCCAGGTCTGCTCCAAGGGCAAGTACCACATCTTCAAGTACCTCAACATGGAGGCCTGCCGGAGGAACCAGGAGGAGCTGGAGCGCCACATGAGGCCCACCGGATTCACCAGCTGGTAAGGAGCGCCGGCCCGGCTGCGTTCCCGAAAATCAGAACCAAACTGGGTTTTATTCGCCAAATGCATCGATGGACGCACAGGGATTTTTGCCTTGGCATCCAGCGCTCGACACAGAAGTAGACAGACCGACAAAAAATGTGCATAGCTCTAGTAAGACATGATATTAAAAACAGTTAAATAAATAAAGGAATAATAGAATAGTCAAAGTCAGACTCCTGTTGGACGGAGGGGGGGGGGGGAGTGCAGTCATTGATTTAGGGGAGAAATAGCCTTTGGCTAAAAGCTATTTAGGTGTTATGAGCTCCTTGTCCTGATGGACAAGAACTGTTCCCAGTCCCAGTGAATGGTCCGTTACGTAGAGCGAGTCAAGACCGCCTCGAGGATATAAAGTCAGTCTGCCTCTATTATTATAAGTTTGTTTTAAGTAGGCCCCTGAGCAATTGTCATATTTGAATCACGGTTAGTCTCACCACAAGCCTGTATTTCCAGAAGCGCTGTTCCCGGCGTTCAGCCAGTCTGTGATTGGTCGTGCTCGCATGTCAATCAAGGCCTTGACAAGTATGCGGTTTTTGACAGTACAGTGAATCAACGCTGTGACCCCAGGCTTTCTGTACGGAAACGAGCGACACCAGGCAGGACGGAGCAGAGCGACAGGCCTGTGGGGGGGGGGGGATCAGATCTATTACAACAGCACGTGTTGTGATAGATCTGGGTTTGGTGGGGGGGTGTTTCATCATCGTCATGGTGATTAATTCGATCTTGATCGTCTCTTGCTGTAGTAGCACTGGAGTGTTGTTATAGACGATGCTGCTCTTGAGTTATGGCCCGGTCTTAAGTGCAAAAGAAGGAGTATGAAGTTGAGTGGGGGGGGGAGATACTCAAGCGAGACGGTAGAGGAAACAAGTCTGAAGGAAGAGGAATGATGTGTCTTGAGGGTTCAAATAGGAAGTTCAAAAAATAGTCTTTCTTCTGACGGTTCAGCCGTCCTTATGCAACGTGTGGGGGGAGTGTTGTGTGACACAGATCCGGCCCCGGACTGATGAAAGATTCTGAGCCCTGACGGGTGATTTGTCAAATAGCAGAAGTTACTGGAGGATGGTCGGGGTTCACAGGGAGAGAGAGAGGCATGAGTCAGTGCTCGACTAAACCGGGTGTGTGTGTGTGTGTGTGTGTGTGTGTGTGTGTGTGTCTCCCTCCCTCTAGCCTTTCGGATCACGAGCTGTTCTCGGGTCAGTTCGGAGGCCTGGATTCCGGCTTCAACAGTGTGGACAGCGGCAGTAAAAGATGGTCCGGAAACGAGGTGGGTTTTGAAAAAAAAAAAGCATGTGCACACAAGCATGCGTCCTGCTCATATATATCTTGTCACGCATATAACGAGCAGTACATAACCGCTTCTGCATCATCCAATGAATGAGTTCAGAGTGAACCTGCTCCGCTTTCCTGTCCAATCAGGAGGAGTTTATGACTAATGAAAATGCGGGATTTACAAATACAATCCAAATACTCTGATAGTCCCTCATGGGTCAATTTGAAGCAGGGCGGTTGAGAACCGAAGAAAACATACACCAGCAGTCCTACACATAGGCCTGGAGACAATCACAACACAGGAACATCAGGGCAGAAGGCTGACCTGAAGGCAGTGAACCATGGAGGCTAATGAGGAGTGGGAGGGGGCTTTACAACTGCATGGCTGTGTCTGTGTGTGTGTGTGTGTGTGTGTGTGTGTGTGCTGCTTGGCTTTACTAACCAGCTCACCGCACGAACACTAAACCCGCTCCTTCACGCCCAGTCGGCGGACGACTTCTCCGAGCGGTCCCTCCGGGTGGCCGAGGTCAGCCGGGACCAGAAGAACCTGGCCGAGGAAGAGGAGGAGGAGGAAGAGGGGGAGTCACGACCGGGGGCCCCGGCGGGTCGACTCCTCGCCCCCCTCCCCCTGGTGAACGGCGAGGCAGAGCAGGTGGACTTCATCGACAGCAGCATGACGGCGGAGGAAGAGGGGGACGAAGACAACCTCCCCACCCCTACTCTCATGTCCGTATCTCTGGTATGTCAACACCCGCCTCCGCACCGGAAGCTCAGACTCTC
The DNA here is from genome assembly GCF_949987615.1 of Pollachius pollachius. Taxonomy (NCBI): domain Eukaryota; kingdom Metazoa; phylum Chordata; class Actinopteri; order Gadiformes; family Gadidae; genus Pollachius; species Pollachius pollachius. The sequence continues at coordinate 10,137,908 of NC_136953.1, read as the reverse complement.
TCAGACTTTTCCCAAACGCTTCCCTTCATCCCAAAGTCGGTGGGAACTAGAGAGAGCCCAAGTGCAACCGGGACTTTTAGCGTTTGCATTTGATGTATATCGGGCTTCCTTGAATGTTTCAACACAGTGTTTCAACCGTTTGTCAGGCAGTGTATGTTGTCTTGGTTCTTGGTGGGGGCAGTAGCTGAAGAGGTAGAGCGGGTTGGCTGGTAACCTCAAGGTTGCTAGTTCGATCCCCGGCTCCTCCTAGCTCCTAGCTAGAGTATCTGGGTGTCCCTGAGCAAGACACCTCACCCTAACTGCTCCCGACGAGCTGGCTGTCGCCTTGCATGGCTGACGCCGCTGTCGGTGTGTGAATGTGTGCATGAATCGGTGAGTGTTAGGCAATATTGTAAAGCACTTTGGATAAAAGCGCTATATAAAAATGCAGTCCAGTCATGCATTCTCTGCCCTATGCATACACCGCTAAGTCGAAATCCCCTTCTCGCATACGTGCAATCCAGCAAATATTGACAAAGGTTGATGTAGTCTGGCATCCTCCAGTGTCTAAAGTCGGATCCATCTGCCCAAGGCACCATGGTTAATGATTTCCCCGGTTTGGTTCACACCACTACCGAGCCCAGTGGTTCATCGATGACGTGATGCTTTACTCAATGTCTTCAGTGCCAAATTAACACGTGGACACTAGACCAGGACGGCTGAGCCCTGGAGCCAACCAGTGGATACCTCTTACAAAGTGTTTAATGATTCCCCGTCTGTTCTGTCAACAGATGGAAAAGAAGGAGGCGCTGTCTGCATCCCAAACACAGGACTCTGCGGCATCATGCAGGTAGGCTGTTTCCTTTTAGGGTTATTTATTTCCTTACTTTAACGTGTGTGTGTGTGTGTGTGTGTGTGTGTGTGTGTGTGTGTGTGTGTGTGTGGAGTAGCCAATCCATGATGAATCATCCGTTTGCCCCCTTCTCCGTTGAATCCCTGATTGTGAAATTGGCAGTTGATGAAAGTTAATACCAAAAAAAGTTCCACCGGAAGTGGATGACATCACCTTTCCCTGATTCGAAGCGTCACAATAAGGGTTGCTTAACCCTTGGTTGGGTGGGGAGGCTGTGGTCTACTTTGACAGTTGGGTTCCACTTTACATTTTGGTGTGTGTGTTTCATGACCAGCACTGTGTACACTGCAAGACAAGTCTGTGAATGACATAGAGCTTTTCCTCTGTTGTGGGTTATCTTTTTCTTTTCCTCCCTCCGGTTGTACTGAAGGCCTCTCTCTATCACCGTATTTGAAGAGCTGGGAAAAGTCAATACAGTTCGGACCATACAGTGTTACTCATTTACTACCCTTCCAAACTTTCACTACCAGCAAATAGGGAGACTCCTGAGTTAAAAAACTACCATTTTCCACAGTGCTGTATTGCGTAGATATTCTAGTCATGCAATGTATAACATGGCAGATTAGCATCGCTCAATTATTTTGCAATTTCAACTTCCTGCCTCTTCTGGACAACGGTTGCCGGACAGGATGTGAAGTCGTCCCTTTCCAATTGGGGTCTTCATTTGATAAAGGGAAATGAGATGTTGACAAGGGATGGTTAAAGTCTACGACTCCGGAACCAACTTTTGAGGAGAGATTTTTATATGTGGATATACCATCCAGTTGTTCTAGTCATATCTGTATCCCCAAGAAGGGTATGTCATTTCACTACATAACTACATCCAGGATTTATAAAGGGGTGATCACGTTAATAACTCGACAGCGTTTCTAAAGTTTTCATAACGGCGCACGTCGGCAAACACGTACACCGATGCGATAAGACTGCGATGCGCCATTATCGGCCGATAAAGCCCCCCCCCCCCCCCCCCCCCCCCCCCCCCCCCCCCCCTATATATCAGCCGGGCCCTTAACTGGTTTTCTCCAAATGCAACGCCCGGTAACCCACCCCCCCCCGCCTCCTCCCCGTGGCAGGTCTGATCTCAGGGTGGCGTTGGGCCCCGTCTCCTCAGGCCCTCCCTCCCCGTCCAGCCCCACCCTGGAGGAGAAGAGGAGGCCCAACACGCTGCTCATCTGGCAGGAGAGGGAGCGCCAGCAGAGGGAGCGAGAGCGGGCCCGGGGCGGCATGTGAGTCCCCTGTCCCCCTGTCCGCCCGGCCCCTGGTCCCTTAAAGGGGGACCTGCTCCACCGCCAGGCGGGAGTGGGATCGGCCTTACAGGCCGTTTCGAACATCCGCCCCGTGTGGCATCGCCAGTGGGCGTGTCCGCCTAGATGTGTGCGGGATAGATCGGTCCACCAGCACTCCCCAGCGGACTGCAGTAAACGTCGCTCATCTGTCCAGCACAGGTCTAGGTGGACACGCCCGCTAGTGATGTCACATGGGGCAGATGTTCGAAACGGCCTGTAAGGCCGTTTCGAACATCCGCCCCATGTGACATCGCCAGTGGGCGTGTCCACCTAGATGTGTGCGGGATAGATCGGTCCACCAGCCCTCCCCAGCGGACTGCAGTAAACGTCGCTCATCTGTCCAGCACAGGTCTAGGTGGACACGCCCGCTAGTGATGTCACATGGGGCGGATTTTCGAAACGGCTTGTAAGGCCGATCCCGCTCACGCCTGGCGGTGGAACAGGTGT
>NC_136953.1:10097783-10130283 GCF_949987615.1 Pollachius pollachius | reverse complement strand
GCTACGTCTTACCGCACAGCATGTCTTTATTGCCGGACCGCTTGCGAAGAGAAGCTGAGTTAGCTGCTTGACGCAGAAGAAAATGTGAAGGTGAGTTGTTTTTGAAGCCTCGAAAGGAAGAAGGAAGTTGTATATGGGATGTTTCTTTTTGTATCCACATACAGAGGTTATGAGCACTCAGGTGGTTTCTTATGTTTGACGCTACTCTAGGTAGAGGGACGATTGTATAGTGCCTCCTATCCAAAGCGGACTAACCCACCGGCAGTTCAATTTCTAGCTGCAATTTGTGTTGTGACCAGCAGGGGGCGATGTAGTTACGCCTCAAAGCTTAACATGGCAAATCCAAACTTACGGTACGTTTGTTCTTTGCTGTTGTGTCAGTTGTCAATTCGACCCGTTTTTTTTTTGTTGCTAGAAGTCTGTATAAATGTAAACAAATTAAATTATTTTATTTTTATTTATTTTTTACTGCTGCAAATGCTTGGGGAAAAAGCAGAAGCCTTTGAGGCAGATGTATCTCTTTCATGCCCCTTAACGTCTCCTTAAAACATAAACATTACACATAGGTCACATGCATGGGTATTTAATCATTAAAAGTAGAAGAGAGAATGTTTCAATAGTTAATTGTTAAATCTCTAGAGGCAGTCCTTCATACTTCATCAAAGGGCTTCTGCTTTTTGTTTTTAACATGTTCTTTTGAAAGTGCTCTTATAAGTGCTGTGATGTTTGTGCAACAATACAAACGTTTATGTATCTTAAAAAGGTAACAATACATCAAATCAAATTTCTCCTCATAAGATTGAATTTATCCAAAGGTACACTTAAGGCCTTAGTATTCATACATGAAAATCAAACCACTCAAACTAAATATTTGTTTTTTTCCTTAATGGGACAAACATACATTCTATTTGGTTAAATAATAACCAAACACTTAACACCAGTCTTCTGGGATGACCTTAACCCTAGAGCACTGGCTAGTGCAGTTGCACCTTCTGATTGGCTAATATTGTTCCAACTGTGTTGTTCCACCTGCCCCTCATGTGTGGCTGGCTTTCTGTTCCTGAGGTTTTAATGCGGAATATTTTGTATCCACTTTTTATACCTATATTGTGCAAAGGGATCCATAAAATCTCTCGTCCCCCATAATGTGTACAGTATAACCACTTCCTCCACCGTAAATGGCCTGCTGTTATAAGATGGAACTTATGTTTTAAAATGGTTTTATAAGTATGAGACTGGATGAACACCATTACTCACCCACTGGCTTAGAGCAAACTATATTCGTAATGACGATGATGGCGGAACAGATATACTGTTGTATTTTATAATATTTATACAATGGTCATGTAATTACTGAGAGTCGAGTTTATACAAATCTATATGTTTTTTTCTCCCCCTTCTGTTGTAAATAATTAAAAACGTCGAACATAAGAAGCTTCCTCTCTGTCTGTTTGCTATTGCTTGTCTGTGCATATATATATGCTACATGTGCTGCTATTCTCTCTGTGTTTTGTGTGCTGCTCTACAAAAAGGTTTGTCACTTCGATTCTAAACTTGCCCTGTGTTCAGACGGTTCAGAGGTGCGTTTGTCCAGCCAAGGTAATACTACATAACCAGTTCTCTGTACTGCCCTGTTCTTGGGACCCTGTGAGTCTGACCTATGACCGTATGACCCTATGAACTTTTCCTGGTGCATGGGACGTTGGTGATGGATGTCTTTTGTAACCTTGTTGAAGCATGTGCTTTCTTTTTAGGTTTTACTGGGGGATGTTTGGTAATATTTGTATGTGCATGTTGGCATTTACAGCTATAACAGCGACTGTGGCAATGAGATTGCCTGTTCCAGACCCATCCAAATGAAATTTTAAAACCCACGCCTATTAAAAATGAAATCATTGGCATGAGATGTACGACTAACCAATAGCATGGAGGCAGTGGGCGTTTCGGATAATCATAATTAAATTCCAATAACACCCCTTCCCCCAAATCCAGAATTTGCAACAGAAGTCGTCAAACTATTATTTGAACAACTCAACTAAAACTCAAACTAGTAAATTTCAGCAAATAGCAACTTAACTGTACTCATGGCTTGTGTAGGACTTAAACATATAGTGGGGAGTGTCAGAGCCTGACCAAATACATAATCATAATTGTTGCCCCATACCCCAGAAGCTCCTGTTGATATTTATAATGTTCTGATATAGAAATAGTCATAAATGATCACAGGGCTCCGGATTTATAGTCAGTGCGCCCAAATATGTAAATAGTTAAACCTGCACTGTGTAACTTTTCCACTAGAGCTATTGACTATTAAACAAGAATCTACAATTTTAGAACTAGAAAGTTTTTCAAGAATAAAATGCCGATCTACAAGTCAATCCATACAGTGAGTTGTTGACGATGAAGCACATCTGAAAATGGTGCAGCCACAACTCAAGTCACTAGAGAGGCAGCTGATAATCAGCTGGGCGGCACAGATGCAGGCTAACACCCTTCTATTCGATTCCACTTGTCTACATCCATCTGACTGGGTCTGAGGCTGCTATGGTTCGCTTCGTCACACTGACTGGACACTAACCATCTAGAACTGCTTGATAAGGAGGCTAACGTATCTAGAGGGATAACAATCATGGTGTTTTTTCGCCTCGCATGAGACTGCATTAGCATCAAGTGAGCATTTTTGTTGCAAGCTCATCCACGCCTCCTCTACTTTACTTACGATGTTATTTTGCTTTCCGATGTAAGTTGCACAATTTCCTTGCACATCTTTCCATTTCGTTAGTAGCCTACGTCTTGTGTCCTCATGACTGCATGTTGCACGGCTCTAATGAAAAGCTACAAATTAAAAGACACCGATATGCAGTCCCTCACCCTTTTCCTCCCCCCACCCCAGGAATCCATCTGTGCCGCCCAGTTGATCACCGAGGACGAGGGCCTGGGTCGGCTGGCCCAGACGGTGCAAGTCCTGGTGGACCTTGCGCCGACTGCTGTCCACCACCGCCGCGCTTGCAGACCGGAGCCGCTCGGGGCGGACGTCTAAGCACTGCTCCGTCCTTCTCTTAGCTCCATGTCGTCCACTGATGTTGCTGTCATCCAAAGGTCCAAAATGGTAGCCTACACCAAAATAATCAATCAAACACTTGTAATCACTGGTTGTTGAAAGTGAAAGATGGATTTCTTCTGTGTTTACGAGTAAAAACAGGCGTTTAGTTTGATTTTTTGGGTTTTCAAGTAGGCCTATATAAATTATGCACATGGCAAGTGGAAGTCGAGCAACTTGTTTTAAAGTTGATGCATACTTTTTTTTGTTAGGATTTTTAACTTTTAAATTTTTTTTACTCGTCAAACATCTAATCATCATACAATTGTTCATACGTGGGCATTATCCCGACCAACAATAACAGCATATGACTATAATGGGCAGTGACTTGAGTGTTGCTGATTATTCCTGTGCCCATCAGACTCCATCCCACGTCTCATATTCAGTCGAGGCACAGAACACAGTCTATCTCTTGTTTAACAGTTCTACAGATAACTATAACCCTAACCCTAATATGATACACAAAGCAACCAACCAATCAGAACCCATTATGAAGGGCTCATAGGCCCCTGGTTTTAGCCCTGTTAAGATCGGGTGCAACTTTGAAAATGCTTTGTATTTTTGTTTGTTTTTGTTATTTTTTTTTGTTATTTTTTTTGTTCTCGAGACCGGGGTTCAAGTCCTGGCACACGCCATCATTTGGCCCGAGCGAGGTCATTTGGACTGAGTGACAGACATCATTCAGGCCTTGAGTGAGTGACAGAGGCTGAAGATCTGAAGATGATGCTTACTACCACGTGTGTTTAATATCATATGTAACCTCTCTATGACATGTACATCATGTAAAAGCCCTACTTTGGGCGGTCTCCAAGGGAACCTGACGATTTCATGAGCCTAACAATGTGAAGTCAATCATAAGGTCAAGTATACTTTCAACTACACCCAGGACTGTGACTCGGTGGCGCAGCGGAGAGAGCACACGACTGGAGTTGTCAGTTCAAGCCCCGTCAGTATGTGTGGACTTTAAACAAAAAAAAAAAAAAATTTGGAGGGGGGGGGGTGGAAACTTCACTTTCATTCACAATAATGTGTCCTACTAAAAATGTGACTCGGTGGCGCTGCGGAGAGAGCACACGACTCTAGGCCCCTCGAGTTCTCAGTTCAAGCCCCGTCAGTATGTCGCCATTGTAGGCTTTAAAAAAAATAAATAAATAAAAAATCCCGGAAAACTTCACTTTCATTCACGATAATTATCGAAAATCACGAAAATTAGCAAGAGGCCTTTGGTTCTAACACCCCCCCCCCCCCCAGCCCCTATGAAGGGGGGGGGGTTCTGCAGACACGTTGGGGGCCCTGTGTATTTTTACTTAATGATATCAAAATTCAGTTTAGATATTATTGAAGATACGAGTGTGTAGATTTGTTATATTTTTTGAACGAAGGTAAATGAATATACCTTCGTTCTAAACAATGAACTAAACAATGATTTAGTTACGATGTCTTAAGTGTCAGAGGCTGGCCAGACGGCTTCAATGGGACCAACTCAAAACGCAGCTGATATGAAACTAAAACTGTTATTCTGAATAAAGTATAAACAATATCGAAATTTCGTTTGGATATTATTGAAGTGTAGATTTGTCTTCGCTCGCTGTTTTTTTTTCATCTTCACGGAAGTGAATGCGTCTTGGGTGTCTAGCCCTCTAAGTCCGAGTCAAGTCTCAAGTCAATAGCTGTCAAGTCTAACTCGAGTCGCAAGTCATGCGTAATTTTGTCAAGTCGAGTCTGAAGTCATCAAAATCATGACTCGAGTCCAAGTCATGTGACTCGAGTCCACATCTCTGGAAATTAAAATTTAGCGGAAGTACTTTGGCGGGCGGAGCCAGGCTAGGAGAAAAAAAAAGAACGAAGCACCGAGAACCAGCCTGGCGTGGATTCTACTGTGTGGCGAAATGGTGTTGCCCAATCTGGCAACGCCACCAGTTCCACCAACAACCTCCGCTTCCACATCCAGCAGCCACAACAGGCGGAACTGCCTGTCTGCTTGTGTGTGCTGACTCAATCCCCTGAAGAACGGTATGAATAGAGAAGCAGGAGGGGGGTCTATTTTGAGTTTGCATGATTGTATGATAATTGCTTTCTTTAATTCATACCAAATTGTATTCACCGGAGGTAGATACAAAGTGGAAGTGGTAGTCCACAAGCCGGTGTTCACGAGAGTTTCAACTGCTACTTTGCAAATAAAAGCTTGCAGGAAAATCTGCAGCCCCATCACAGGGGGATGATGTCAAAACTGGTTTATGGATTACTTAGAAGAAAACGCTACATGGAAGCATGGATCGACTGTGTTCGTTTGTGGTTAGTGCATCCCGTGCGCATTGATTGCTTAATGCGCAACAGGTGCGCAAGCCGGCCCATTGCCCTTAATGTCCCCCTTAATCCCAAATAGAGCTCATAGTTGAATTCCATGCATGTTATACTTCTTAAATGAGTTTAAAACAGAGGGGTAGCATTAACTTCAAATAGTCAAACTTTTTTAGTAAACGTTCAAAAAAGTTGCAAGACCCTCTTAGTTGTAACACCCCCCCCAGCCCCCCGGAAGGGGGGGATGGAGGGGTTCTGCAGACACGTTGGGGGCCCTTTTGGGGGTACCCCCTTCTTGGTGGCCGTGTGAGCGGGGACTCGAACCTGAGTCTAGAGAGTGTTAATCAACAGCCCTTAACCGCTGCACCACCAAGACGCCGACTAGAATGTTCAAAGGGCTGGGTTGCACTTTTTACTGATAAGAGAGTAGGAGTTATAGAGAGAATAACAGAGGACCGCTGGCGGGTTGTACGCCGGCTATTTTTCTCTTCACGCTTTCTTTTCACGCACACACAAACCACGGAGACCTCCCCCATGGTCCAGACGTTCTTGTCACCTCGTGCAAGCAGCAGATCCTGGTCCTGGTGTGACCAGGTGTTTAGCCTTCATCTCCTCTATTAACCACAAGGCCCTGTTGGGGAACCCTGAAGAGCCCGGGGTTAGTTTAGTCTATCGCCCCCTCAGCTGCTAGGACCAGGGCGGGAGCCATGCTAGATCATGGCTAGATTTTTTTTTTTTTTCTGCAAATATATGTGTGTGTATCTGTCTGTGAGAGAGTGTACATACCCTACTCCTACTTTAATGGATGACCTGTAGAATATTAGCAGCTGTTATGGAAGCAGCAGATGTCTACACACACACACCTGTAGGGAGGCACCAGCAACACTGTTGAATCTGTTGTCATGGAAACATCTTTTTCATCTGACATGTATATTGGAGCTTTTCTGTTTAATCCTAAGGTTATGTAATGTCCTATGTAACCTCTGATTATGCCATCACCTATGTCTCTCTGTGGTGCACATGTGAGAGTTGTTTATAGGTTACCAGTCAGAGAGAAGCAAGTTTTAGTCGCTATGATGTTGATCATCGTTGTGTCACAACCATTTGTTTTCATGGGAGAAATCACCACTTATCACCAAAATAATTTTAACCAAGAAAATGATGCAGCAGTCATTAACTTCAAAAAAGTATTTCCAACATAGTTTTGTTACTATGTAAGTGATATGATCTGCTTGCTAATGTGCTCAAGACCAAGATTCAACTCTTGCGTATGTTAAGTGTTTTTCAAGGATGAAGTCATTATGTGACCACAATATGGAATATAAAATCTTACCATCATTAACAAGTATGTTGGTTGCATAGTGGTAAAACCTGCTAATTGCAGTGCTGGAGTTGGGGGTTCAAGTCCTATGCATGTTGTTCATTATTTTTTAATGCCATTATGTGAATATAATCCCAAACATAATCTCTGTTCATGAATTGTATGAGTCTTGGATGCTTCAGTGGCAAGATATAATGATTCAAGAACTTTTTAGACTGCTTCAATATGTACATCTATGACACATGGGGCAAAAACTCAGTTAACAGCATTGAGGTTGTGTGTTTAAGTTACACTGAGGTTCTTCATTATGAAAAGTGAAATGTTTTATACACAAAATTACTTTCTTTAAATTCTAAATCTATCCCTGAACAATGTCATACATTGTGGTTCACTGGGCAGTACAATCAGTTATCACCACCAGAGCTCCTAGTTGTATTCCCTGCACATTATAGTTCTTAATTAAGTTTATAAGAGGGCAAGAGTTAACTTTAACTAGACAAAGTTTAATGATTACTTTCATTGATTCATAACATTGTGCAAAAAAGTTGCATAACCCTCTTAGTTGTAACACCCCCCCCAGCCCCCTGGAAGGGGGGGGTGGGGGGGTTCTGCACACACGTTGGGGGCCCTTTTGGGGGTACCCCCTTCTTGGTGGCCATGTGAGCGGGGACTCGAACCTGAGTCCACAGGGTGTTAACCAACAGCCCTTAACCGCTGCACCACCAAGAACGCCGACTAGGATGTGCTCGGAAGTTGTACTTGGCTTTGCGATTCACATGATGCAGAAGTAAGAGTTCATCACTTGGACACCACTGAGACTGATCAATCATCAATGAATCCCCTTCTTGGTGGCCGCGTGAGCGGCGACTCGAACCTGAGTCCACAGGGTGTTAACCAACAGCCCTTAACCACTGCACCATCAAGACCGCCGACTAGGATTTGCTCGGAAGTTGTACTTGGCTTTGCAATTCACATGATGCAGAAGTAAGAGTTCATCAGTTGGACACCACTAAGACCGATCAATCATCAATCAATCCCCTTCTTGATGGCCGTGTGAGCGGCGACTCGAACCTGAGTCCACAGAGTGTTAACCAACAGCCCTTAAACGCTGCACCACCAAGCACGCCTACTAGGATGTGCTCGGAAGTTGTACTTGACTTTGCAATTCACATGATGCAGAACTAAGAGTTCATCAGTTTGACACCACTGAGACTGATCAATCATCAAGCAATCCCCTTCTTGATGGCCGTGTGAGCGGGGACTCGAACCTGAGTCCACAGAGTGTTAGCCAACACCCCTTAACCGCTGCACCACCAAGACCAAGACACCAAGACCCCGACAAGAATGTTTTTGGCGGTTATACTTGACTTTACCATTCACACGATAGAGAAATAAGATGAATCCATTAAGGTACCACTTGAACCCCAGTTCTATGCGGGGAACCTGAATAGTGTCTGAGCGGGGACTCAAACCTGCACCCGCAGAGTGTTAACCAAGAGCCCTTACCGCCACACCACCAAGACACAGATCAGGAAGTTTTGGAGGTTGTACTTGACTTTACAATTCACACACTCTAGAAATAAGAGGTATCCATTGAGGTACTTACTCCATCAGGGGACTTAAACCCTGGGTCTAAGCGGTGACCAGCACCTAGGCTCAGCAAGAAAGGATGAGCCAATTCTTAATCCCTGTGAGCTGGGACTCAAACCTGCGTCGACTGAGTTTTGATGATTTTGTTGATGGCGGTTAGACTTGACTTTACAACTCACATGATATAGAAAACTCTTTTTTTCCATTTATGATCTTTAGTTGGACTTCAACCCCGGTCTCAGGAGTGTCAGCCAAGTGCTCTCTTCACTTCCCCATTGAGGTTGTGATCAATTTGTGGTCGAAAGCTCAATATCATTACCCTTCAGTTAATTACCATACATTAATCAGTAATTGAACGCTGGTCTCCAGAGTGCTATCCAGCAGTGCTCTCCACTGCACCACTGTTCAATTCCTGCTGATTTTTGTTTGTTTCAAGACTCAGTGAGATAGAGCTAGGATACTGTAACTGCAAATCAATAGATGCGGCCGTCGAAAGCAAATGCTATACAAAAAAGAACAAAGCACCGAGAACCAGCCTGGCGTGGATTCTACTGTGTGACGCAATGGGGGGGAAATAGCGTTGCCCAATCTGGCAACACTGGTCTCCGCCACCCCCTCTAGGTGAACAACAACCTCCGCTTCCACATCCAGCAGCCGCAACAGGCGGAACCGCCTGTCTGCTGTTGTGTGCTGACTCAATACCCTGAAGAACGGTATGAATAGAGAAGAAGGAGGGGGGTCTATTTTGAGTTTGCATGATTGTATGATAATTGCTTTCTTTTATTCATCCCATATTGTATTCACCGGAGGAAGATACAAAGTGGAAGTGGTAGTCCACAAGCCGGTGTTCACGAGAGTTTCAACTGCTACTTTGCAAATAAAAGCTTGCAGGAAAATCTGCAGCCCCATCACAGGGGGATGATGTCAAAACTGGTTTATGGATTAGTTAGAAGAAAACGCTACATGGAAGCATGGATGGACTGTGTGTTCGTTTGTGGTTAGTGCGTCCCGTGCGCATTGATTGCTTAATGCGCAACAGGTGCGCAAGCCGGCCCATTGCCCCAGAGAGTCTGCTCGGTTGCGCACGCACCACCAGATGCGGCACACGGCGGACTCAAAGTATCGAGACCTAATTGAATGAAGCTGAAGTTATTATTTTGCTTTTTAAAATCGAAAATTTGCTTTGTGTTTTTACCTGTTTGCGACAAAGGACTGAGTCTGTGATTTAATAGGATGTACACCACTAAATTGAAGAAGATTGTCATGTAAGTTAATGTATACCTAATGCCAGTGAGGTAACACAATGGTGATTGAGCCTATGGCCCACTGATGAAAGCCCTTCCATTTGAAGTTTTATGAATAACCAACCACAGCAAGTGTCTTTGAGGTGCAGTGGTAAGACCTGCTGAATTACGTGCTTGGGACCCAGCTTCAAGTCCTGCTTATGACTGTTGTTTTTCAACCACATAGTCATGTGGAATATAATGTCAAATATTCTTCTGGATATCTCCAGCGCTGTGGCGAGCTCCCGGTCATCAGCCCCATTGCTGATGAAGTACATTGTGAAGTGACTCTTGGGTTCGAGTCACTTCACAATGTACCAATTAAGCCTCAATGCCTTGATGGTGGATTGCTCTTGGTTGTCGTCACCAGAGATCCTGGTTCATGTCCCCTGGACAATAGGCTATCTATATTATAAACTATAATTAATTACTATAACTATAATTAAACTATATTAAAAACTAGAGATCTAGATCTATAGAGCTAGAGCATAGAATTTATAGAATTTTTTTTGCAGGGGGGGAAGATCGTCATCATCACTAAATTAACGTATGATGTACAAAAAAGTAGCAAGACCCCTTTAGTCCTAACACCCCCCCCCCCCCCAGCCCCTATGAAGGGGGGGATGGAGGGGTTCTGCTGACGTTGGGGGACCCCCCTTCTTGGTGACCGTGTGAGTGGGGACTCGAACCTGAGTCTACAGAGTGTTAACACACACTCTTACCGCTGCACCACCAAGACGCCAACCAGAACATTTTTGGCGGTTATACTTGACTTTACCGTTCACACGATAGAGAAATAAGATTAAGGTACCACTTGAACCCTGGTTCTGTGCGGGGAACCTGAATAGTGTCTCAGCGGGCACTCGAACCTGAGTCCACAAAGTGTTAACCAACACCCCTTAACCGCTGCACCACCAGCTTCTTATTGGCCGTGTGAGCGCGGACTCGAACCTGCACCTGCAGAGTGTTAACCAACAGCCCTTATCGCCACACCACCATCAAAATTGACAGGCCAGCCCCGAAGAGGCACAACTTTATAAAAAGTCTTTCATTATTCATACATTTTTCACGTTAAATGATTTTGTATATCAGCACATCATTAGAATTAATGACTTAATCATTTCCTTTCAATTGGCAACATCCGAAGACATGCACTTCTGTACTAATTGTTTAAAATGGGCATTATTATAACATTCACTGGGTTAATTGATCTGCAACATAACTTAACCAGACCAATTCTCAAATAAACATGAATCAAAGTAAATAAAGGAAAAATACAAAGTTAATTAAACAAAGATGTGTGACCACATTGATGAACACAATAAAAATCACTTCTACTCAATCATAAAGTCTACAATACCCCAATATGTGATCGCAGAGACACTTCCAAAGCATGCATTTATTCAACCCTTCATTTCTGAGAGCATTGGATTTCTTTTTCTAATTTGGGTTGCTCTCTTCCCACCCAACATATGCTTGCATCCCTGAGTGCAAATCAGACTTATATCCGTGTTGACATTCATAGTGCTGATTGATTTATTCAGTGTACACTGTGAGTTACATTCCCATCTAAAACCCAACTGTGCGACCCTGAGAGAGCATCGCAGGGAGCAGGGAGCCAGACACACACGCACACGCACACACCTAGTTCCAACTGTGTGCGTCCAGACATTTGTGTGTTGCAGGTGGCAGTGCGGTCCTCATTTGGGCCCCCTCATTTGGGCCCCCATTTGGGCCCCCGGGTCCCTCCAGCCACCGAAGGACTTCTCCAGGTGGAGAGCCAGGGCCAGGGGGAGGCGGTCCTGCAGCTTCCCCGCGATCAGCTGCACTCCCATGGGGAGGCCCTCCCGGCTCAGCCCCAGGGGGACCTGGGTCACCGGCAGCCCCAGGATGTTGAAGATGCCTGCGGAACAGAACCCAGACGCAAATACCAAAATCAGTGGAGTTTTAGAACTCGTTACGTGCTAGGAACCGTAGGAGTGCACGTTGATCCATTCACGAATTACATTTACATTTAGGGCATTCAGCAGACGCTTTTATCCAAAGCGACTTACAATAAGTGCATTTGTTACAATAAGTACGTTTGTCATAAGAAGTGAAACAATATATCGCTGTCGGTACAGTAAAGATGTTCATAGAACCAAGTGCAAGTATTACAATCGCTAGGCTAACCCATTCCCCGTGTAAAGCAGCGATAGCAGCTACTGTAGATGCTACACAATTAAGTACCTTGAATAAGTGCAATGTACAAGTGCCAGGACGTACAACATTCAATGGTGGCTGTGCATTGGTTTCTATGCAGAGTCGAGATGAACTCTGAACAGTTTGAGTTTTGAGTCTTTTGCGGAAGCTGGTGAGCGACTCTGCGGTCCTGATATCGGTGGGGAGCTCGTTCCACCACTGAATTACATAGTGACCCCACCCCCCCGCCCACCCCAGATCCATTCCAACCTACCCTGGATTCCCTTTCGCTTTTTCATCCCTTTGTCTTCACTGTCCAACACTGTTTTATGGGTAAAGAAAAGCGAAGAGGACCGGTTCCACTGTAGAGCGGGCACCATCTAGGCTGAACTCAGCGACCCGGGTCTGAACCCTGCCCGAAGGACTCTGCTGCATGTCCTCCCCTCTGTCTCCATACCTTCCTCTCTATCTCACTCAAAAACAAAATAAAATATAATATAATATAATATTAATATTACGCCCGATGATCGATGATCATCGGGCGTAAACAACGCCAAACGTCTGAGAAGCACTCGCCGGTGTAGGCGAAGTCGAAGGGCCTGAAAAGCGGGTGGTGGTGCTTGGGGGCCATGTTGGGGTGGGTGGGGTACAACAGGACCCCGTCCGTCCCAAGCAGCTCCTCCACCTCCCGCTGCAGCTTCTCCTTGTGGCGCAGGATGGAGGCGGGGGCGGCCGCCGGCTGGGTCTTCTCAAACATGGCCAGGCCTGGGGTGACGTACACACACGCACGCACACGTGCATGCACACACACACACACACACACACACACACACACACACACACACACACACACACACACACACACACACACACACAAAAGTCATTCTTTTTGTTTCTCTATCAAATATCTCAACATATAATACATTATTCAATAATGATTCACTATGGCAAAATAATAAGTTACTCTTTGGCAGTGTACAATACACAAGACAGGATGTTCCCCTCTTCTTTGTTAAAATACTGTCCTTAAACAATGTCCGAGCCACGTGAAAGTCTTGCTGATAATAATAGTCTGGTAGTAATACAATTATATGTACATGACGTTCACTTGACCTCCCAAGGCAGGTTAATGTGGTATGAAGCGCCGCTGGGGCAGGAAAAACAGACCCCTGGTTGTTCAGGACCTTGGAAGTTGATAAAAGCATAAAGCAATGTGATCCGCTATCGGCATGTCCGGTAATGGGACTTGTGGATGTGATTACTTACGTGTTCTGCGTGTTTTGATAAAGGTCTGTTTGACTACGGGTTTCGTAGATACAAGTGATGTCAAGGTGGCGACAGTCTACATTAACAATATAGTAGAGAATCTAAGTGTAAAGCAGTAAAGTCTCTGGTTAGTCTTCAATCAATACATGTCTTATGATGAGGTCATTGCCTGTTTCTGTCTGTAGCTTTTCTGTCATGCACATAAAATGTTTAAGTTTATATACAAAAAACAATAAACAAAATAAGTCCTTAAAATCCTAAATAATCAAAGTGCTCATCCCGTACCGATGGCGGCCATGGTGTGATCCGATTTTCCCAGCATCCATTTCACCAGCTCCCACACCGGCCAGACGGGATGCCCAGGAGCGCCCAGCAAATCACCGAACCGTTGAGGAGGCTGCACACACACACATATACACACACACACACACACACACACACACACACACACACACACACACACACACACAGTTTGCCATTTCATTAGTTTAACACTGCTGCACACAAGTTGTGAAACAAAATCGTCTCCGATAACTGGAATGCTAGCCAGGCTAGGGTGAATGACTCCCTTTGTTTTCCATTCATAAAACTAATCTGATTTGTCTTGGGGGCGGGGGGGGGTTACTGAGATACTTAAGATGCTTGCAAACTGCCCAAACAAACACCCCACCAGCACAGATTCCTACTTTCAACATTCCTTGCAATGCCATTAGTAAACAAGATTTGCGACATTCTGCACTGCAATGTTAACTGGTACTTCTCCGCTATTGTGAAAACCTTAAACCGGTATGCGAGGGGGGGGCTCTCATGAACCGACCCGAGGTCGAAACAAGCTGAGATGATACTATAAATATTGTCATGGGCCACTCGGAGAGTTAGGATCGCTCTGAGGCAGTTGAGTTCAGCAGCGAGAAAAAATACCAGAGGTCATGGCGTCATAAAAAGGCCATCCGCAACGGAGCCAAAAGCAACAGTGCTCCGACATGGTGCATAGGCACGTCTCATGAGCAGGAGTCCCATAGTTCTTTATGCATTGACATCATTCTGACAGACCTACCACCCCCTCGTCGTCCGGCAGGCCCATGTAGGTGTCCCAGATCTGGAAGCCGTAGCGCAGCTCGTGGAACCTCACTTCCTCCACCCTGACCCCCAGGTCCGACTCCAGCCGCTCAACCACCTGATGGGGGAGACCACCGGCCCAACTTATTACCCTGTGTGTGTGTGTCCCACCGTGCGGTAGGGAGCGACAAATAGTCGGAAGCATGAGGATGAATGGAGAGGAAGCAAAAAAGGAAGGAAAATGGAGAGACGAGATTGAGGCCGTTGAGGTGAACACGGGCTGGGAAGCTCAGCAACAGACCCCGAGACAAGAGGACTGGAGGAGAGAGAGAGAGAGAGAGAGAGAGAGAGAGAGAGAGAGAGAGAGAGAGAGAGAGAGAGAGAGAGAGAGAGAGAGAGAGAGAGAGAGAGAGAGAGAGAGAGAGAGAGAGAGAGAGAGAGAGAGAGAGAGAGAGAGAGAGAGAGAGAGAGAGAGAGAGAGAGAGAGAGAGAGAGAGAAGTCTTTGGAACCTTTTCCCAAAACCCCTTCATCCGCCCTCCCCCGTCCTCCTTCCATGCCACAACACAAGGCCTGAACTCCAAACACACACGGCTGTTTGACCAGGACGTTACACAAACACAACCTCGAAAATATAGTGTAGCTTGCACCGTGAGTTGATGATTCCCCGGTCATTACATGTGTCCCTTTTCCCCCCCATTTTCCTTCTGGGATCAATAAAGTACATTTTATGGCCTCTTAAATGTTATTTCCCCTGCACACACAAACACACACACACACACACACACACCTGTCTCTGGACTTGGAGGAGCTGACTGTTCACTGGCGAGGTCACAACCGAGCCGCCGTCGTGAGGGACGGTGAAGAAGCGCAACTTCTTCAGGTCCACCTTTTCAGAGAGGGACAGCCTGCACGGGGGGAGCACACACACACACACACACACACACACACACACACACACACACACACACACACACACACACACACACACACACACACACACACACTTTAAATAAATGCAAGTAGCATGCATATAACGTTCAAGTAGCATGTCCTCTTCCACAGAGTCCGCAAAGTTTCGCGACTATGTTTCTACAGTAGCCCAGAATGGAAAAACAGCTCTAGAGAAGACACAGATCATGCATAATCACTTTTTTACCCTACCTAATTCCCCCCCACCCGACTCACGCCACGCAGTCACATGATGCAGCACTGCGGTGTACTTCCATTGAACCTTTGCACAATATACAAACCACCACAACGCTGTGTTGGTGAAAATTATGAAGATAAAATAGAATACAAAATCATGTTTGCAGATGTTTTCATTTTTTTTTCAGGCTATAATCTCTTTTTTCAGTGTTGCAAAACCTTTTTTACAAGGTGTTGAGTTTTCAAACCCAGACTTACAAGCCTTTGAAACTTTTTTTTTCAGGTTTTAATTATGGCAGGATACTGGCTCCATATAGAGGCCAAAGGTTTGAGCGGAGCCGTCCAATGGGGTGTCGTCGCCGGGCGGATCTTACCTGTGGGCGTTGGGTCCGGCCATGATCTGGAGCATGGGCAGCAGGTCTTCGGCGTAGCGGCACATGGGCCCCAGGCTCAGGTACTCCTCGAAGCGGCCGGAGACGGGCGGGTGCTGGTTGTCGCTGGACACCAGTCCTAGACGAGGAGGAGGGCAGAGGTCACGACCCCGGTGTAGAGTCCGCGGAGAGAAGGCCCTGAATTGTGGGATTCTATGTGCTTGTATATATAAATACATTCTTATTTCACTTGAATAATGAGGACGATGGTGGACATTTTGGTGTTAAGTCAAAATTTAGGTGGATAGATGTTTTAGTTTGATGCCATACCTTAATATCCTTGTGTGTGTGTGTGCATGCGTGTACGTTTGAGCATGTATTCATGATTGTGTGTGTGCAAGACATTTAAAAAGTGTGCCCAAGTTTTCGGGTCAGAATATGGCCACTTTATCATCCCATAAGCGGGGAGAAATGTGTGAAATCAGCTTCTACATGAACACACACAGCATGCATGTGTGTGTGCACCCTTACCTGAAGTCGTTTTATGGCCGAATATGCCGTTGAAGAAACAGGGCATACGAATACTACCTCCGATGTCCGAGCCCATCCCGATCACGGCCCCGGCCGATGCCAGCAGACTGCCCTCACCCCCTGACGGGTCACACACACAGCCCGAGAGGGGTGGTTCTTATTGGAGACTTCGTCTCTGTTGCATGTAACATTGGTCGAGTAGTGCCTGTGCTGTCTCGATCCCCGGATCACGGATGTGCAGGATTCGTTTAGGTGTGTTTATTCCAGCATGCATGTATGTTTGAAGGTAATTGTGTCAAGAGTAGGCTTTAGTGTGTGTGTGTGTATGTGTGTGTGTGTGTGTGTGTCAGGAGTAGGCTTTTTTGTGTATGTATGCGTGTGTGTGTGGGTATGTGTGTGATTGTGTAAAGAGAAAGCTTTTGTGTGTGTGTGTGTGTGTGTGTGTGTGTGTGTGTGTGTGTGTGTGTGTGTGTGTGTGTGTGTGTGTGTGTGTGTGTGTGTGTGTGTGTGTGTGTGTGTGTGTGTGTGCATTCGTGTGCGTGCACGCGAACATGTTGAAGTGTGTGTGTGCACAGACCTGAGCTGCCCCCCGGGACCCTCTCCAGGTCGTAGGGGTTCCTGGTGATGCCGTACAGGTGGTTGTGCGACTCGGACCACATGCAGAGCTCGCTGGTGTTGGTCACCCCCAGGGGGATGGCCCCCGCCCGCTTCAGCAGGGCCACGGGGGGGGCGTCCACCACCGCCACCACCCCGCGCCGGGACACCAGCCCCGTGGCCTGAGGCATGCCTGGGGGGGAGGGGGGGACCCACTCTGTTAAGGGCTCATTATGGTTCCACGTCGACGCAATGTTTACGGACCCTAGACGTAATTGCGGACCCTCCTTGGTTAACATTCCGTTGAGGCGACGCAGCAGCAACGGCTGTGATTGGTCCGCCCACTAAAACCCGACGCAGAACCAACACAGGCTCACGACTGGGTCGAAGCGTCTGCGTGGTCATTGCGTCGCGTCGACGTGGGACCATAATCAGCCCTTTAGCCAGTGGCTAATAAACAATAGCATTGACTTCTCTCATGTAGTTGCCGGCCACATATACACTCAAATCCCCGTACCCTGCAGGGCGAAGGACTCCTTGACGGAGAGGGGGACCCCCAGGAGGGGGAGGCGGTCAGCCAGGACCTCCTCCCCCCCGGTCTCCTCCTCGATCAGCTTATCCACCTGAGAGGCCTCCTGCAGCGCCGCCGCAAACCTGGAGAGAGAGAGAGAGAGACACACATAACCCTCTTTCAAACATAGTTCCTGGTGAATGACTTGAATAACATTGCATGCACCGCTAGTGATTTTCACTATTCACACATGCAGCTACGTTCAGCAACATTTCCTTATTGCGCCAGTTCACACATGGCATCGGATCACCGGAATAGATGGTCCAAGTGATCGCCCAGCAGGGGGCGGTATTGCCATTTGCTCTTATATATATATTTTTTTTTTTCCAGGAACATTGCCGGCGCGTATGGAAGCATTTTAAGACAATACTCCTCTGCAAATTATAGTTGCATAATTAAATGCAATAGCACAATTAGTTTTTTATCTGTCATAATAAGTAGGTTTGATTATGGGTCGAATTTGTCCCGCCCACTCATATGCATTAGAATTCTGAACACTTTAAGGCGCATATTTTGAAAATGCAAACGAAAATTGGATGATTGCATTTTAATTTATTTATGACTCAAATAATGCGTTCATATTATGGTCCAGTGCCAATGTCCTTTTATTGTTTTCAATCAACTTGTTTCCGAGATGTTTTTTCCTGATGTATGAATCCGAATTACGCATTCTATACATTAGAACGGACATGAAGAGAGTTGGACGCATTAGCGCGTTAAGATAAGCGTCCTCAGTGCAGTTTTGAGATCGTTCGCTCACTCTGACCATGGACAGACAAATGTACTGTCTCGGACCAAGGTCTGCAAACCACTTAACAATCCTCCCCCTAAGAGTTGTGTACTTGCCGGTCTTTGACCATGGCGTTGATGAGGGGGTTGACCTCCTGGATGCGGTCAATGTACGCCTGCACTACCTCCAGACTGGTCACCTGCACAAAGTGGGGAACAGTTCAGTCTTTCTGTGTGTGTGTGTGTGTGTGTGTGTGTGTGTGTGTGTGTGTGTGTGTGTGTGTGTGTGTGTCTGTTCAAGTTCAAAATCGCCTGGGTTACATTCCACAGGTTTTATATCTGTAAACATTTAATGTGACTTGCAAGTATTATAGTGAGTCTGGGTTTTCTGGCAGGTCAACATGTGGTTGGTTCAAACAACTGTACAATCGGTCCCGGGAAAAAAAAGAATGCTGGAGAACATGAGCGTTAATTTGAACCAGCGAATCGTTCTGAGCGGCGGCTAAGAACATTCCGAAAGACGGGCACACCACGCGCACATAGTCACAACACGCGCGCACTGTCACAACACACTGGCGGACTTGTCCCTTGACCCCAACCGACAGACCTCTCTGCGTCGAATTTTCCGCGCAAGCTGCAACGCGGACAAGGTCAGCAGCGGGTTTTCAACAGGAGGAAGCTTCCTCCGATCGCAATTCCGGGAAGAAAGCGCCTGAAAAAGTCCAAAGAGGGCTCCCATGAACGCCCTGAATATCCATGACTGTACTCGCTCCAGTAGGGACAGCGCCATTTCCTCACGCACACACAATAGGGAGCGCTGGCTTTTATTTGCAGCGTCACCTGCGTATCATCAGGGCTGATCTCCCAGCATGCAACGGGGGACAGCGCTGACTTTCGGCATTCGAGGCTATATATGGACAGTCCAAAGCTGAAATGGGTTATCTTGTCAAGACCATGCTATGTTATCGATTGTCTGTTTCAAGGCTGTGGGTATCCTGCAAGTGACCTATTGGAGCTGCGATAGGAACTTCAGTTTTCCTTTTAGTTCGGTCATGCCAAACAGAGCAGTGAAAATAATTGGGATTTAAAAATGTAATTGTTATAATTGCTCAATTTACATGCGTGTTAATATCAATAATTGTATCAATGCCGTTGAGGAAATAACACAATAACATGTATATAATAGTTAGAATCTATTAAGCAGCCCATATACAGCACACCCGGCAATATCATAGCGATGCCAGCAGCGCCATTAATATCATATATATTGCGCATAATCCATCATTACAAATAACTTCCCATACATAATTCACAATAGAGGCATATGCACTTTTTCTTTCCGCATATATTTTATTTAGACACTTGGTGGCGCCATCTACCCAGGTTTTGAGCAACAACGTCTCGCTGTCGCTCAAAAAACGCAATGAGATTCTGAGCACGTAGAAGAGAAAACGGGCTGCACTGCAATGCAGGTCAGTGGGTTAGTGGAGGATCCATGCCGCCGCCTTGCAAGCAGCGCTTGCTGTGCATGAAGGTGCATTTGGATCTTATCTTTCTAGGCCCCGTTTCGCCTATACACAGCACTCGAGTTGAGGGGGGGGGGGGGTGAGGGGGGATGGCATCCCCCTTCTGCAACAGCCATCCCCCCTTCCCATCCCCTGTTATTTTATCAATTAATGTGGAAATATTACCGCTATTTCATTATAGCGGTTTCTTTTTTCAATTCGGAGCAACGTTACTTTTCCCAGGGACAGATTTGACAGCGATACTGCATTCTCGGGCAGTATGCCCGAGAATGCAGTATCTGCGCGCTTGCGTACTTGCGCAATAGTGCCTAACAGCTCTCATTCCACACCGTACGAGACAGACACTGGTAGCCTGAAGCTGTCTCTGCATCTCAGACATCGCTTCCGCAGGCAACTCTGTCCCCTTTTCTCCCTTTCATTCCAGCCCGTGAGCAACGCTAGTCTCCCTCCTCTGCTGAATGCATTTTCGAAAAAAAGAATAAGAATCAGTTTTTAAAATCCTTAAATGAGATGCATGCCTCCGAATCGTGTGATGCGTCCGACCAGCTGCGTTTTTGGGGATAAAATAAGAGCGATGACAGCAGTCATCGCCACAAATGATCTGTCCCTAAAAGTTAAAATCCACTTTAAATCAATTGAACAGCGGTTTACAACTAAACCACTGCCTTTACAACAGCTTTGGAGTTGGAGATCTCTCGTTTTCTTAGCCATCTTATCACATGTGTCTGCTACACTTTGAAATATATATTTCATATTAACACACTTCAAGAGTTGTTATGAAATATAGTGAGTTATTTTGTTACAGCTTGCTTCAAGTTGAAACTTGCGTAGAAAATATACAAATAAACAAGGTAACTTGAAATGATTATAAATAGATAGGCCTACACAAATAGCCTAACACATTTCTACCATTGCATTACTGTCTAGCCAGTTCCTAGTTTGCTAACCTCCCCGGAATCAATCAATCCATACGTCCATCCTGTTAATCGAATAGCTTTGAGGGTTCTTCTTGAGTCTCATAAAGACGCATATTCTTTCTGCAGCCGTTTTGAAAGGATGCATCTAGGATGCGTTGCAGAATCTGCCCAGTCACATGACGGATATAATGTTCTCTGGCATCTCAGTAACAGTTTTTTCTCTCTGACATAAAGTGCAGCCTCCATCAATGCGTGCAAGCGAAATCCCTATTTTCTTACAATTCGTCGTTCATCAGCGTCCAGAAGGGTAGATCGCTGGGTTAGCATGTGCATGTCGATAGGCCGCATCCATTCAATTGCACAAGATTCGAAACACATTGGAAATCTTTGAAAAGTTATTAAGTGCATTCCCCTCACATGGACAGGAGAGGGGGTATTGCGCTGCAAGTCCATAGATGCAGTCAAAGGATATTGGATCTGGAATAAACAACACGTCTGAATTTGGGCTAAACAGGTAAACACCAATTAACATATCTTGGTGTATAGGCCTACCTTTACCTCTGAAAACCTCTCTTGTAAAAGGGGTACACTGCATTACAGTTGCTCCTACCTACAGCCATAACAACTTCGGAGAGACGCTCAAAAGGGTAGTGGGCGTGTACTGTATTGATGACATTTCGTGTATCTTATCCCTGATTGGTGGAACTGGTGCCCACTGGTTTACCCAGAGGGGCAATGTAGTATAGCCAACAGTAACCCCACAACCAACGGACAAACAATAAAGTATAAGTACAATACTAAATACATTGAGTTATTTAAAACGTAAATGGCAGCAGAGAAAATCTTTTTTAGGTGAATTGGTCCTACCCCTTGGCCAGATTGTGTCTGGGTCCAGACAGAAGCATTAGAACCCTTGCGGGGGGCTAGGATCAGCCGAGATTGACCGGGCTTTCCTCAAAGTCCTACACTTGAATTGGGAGGGTCATTCCAGGTACCGCCGGCAATTTTGCGCCATACATTGACAATACCTCGCAATCTGTTTCTATTTTTGAGGGAAATTGTCCCGAACCTGCTTGCGCAGGAGAACGTGAGGCCCGATTCAACAAAACTGGTTTACTAAATGTTTACCCAAAACGTTGAGGCCTACAATAAAAGAACATGGGCATGGGTTTTCTACAGAAAACATCCTAATGAAGCTTGCGGGTCCTTGTCCATGTCCTTAATCAAAGTGCCAAGATGTTTGATCTGATTGTGCTTCTATTTGTGGACTATTTGTGGACTTGCCCCAGTCCTTGAATATACACACGAAACACGATGACAGAGGCATCAGAAAACGTTATTGCTATAACTATCATCCTCATCATCATTATATTATCATCACTTATTATGCCCCACTGGCTATTCATGTCTTGTGTGATTATATATTTTATGAGATGGAATAATAAGTAAGGTACTACCATCATACCCTTTAAGAAAGCAAAGATTAATTTGGAAACAACCTGAACAAAAAAATTCAAAAAACTGATTAGGTCTACTTATAATTCTGGTTTAGGAGGTCTTAAGAATGTAGAGACAGAGACATCTCAATCCCCAGTTGTAAATTGAAACCACTTAACGAGCCTCAGGCAGAGGAAAAACTTTGGGACGTGCCGAGACAGGCGTAAAGATTTCTGGAAATCAGGGGAAATGTGCGTGTCAAGACGAGTATCAACAGCCTATTTTATTGGCACGTGCTCATAAAAAGAGACAGAAAATAGTTCCAAACTCAGAAACACCAAACATAACTAACACAATTTCGGAATGTCGATTGATTTTCTCTCATACGTTACACTGAAAGTAGACCTCCTGATTAACTAATTGCAAAAGCAGTTGACGACAATGCCGCGGAATACAGATGAGCTGCTCCAGAGGGTGCGCACTGAGGACATCTGTAGGACATGGAAGGTATTACATGTGACCTATTCAACAGAAATAACCTTAGGCCTCATAATTGATAGCCTATCTTCTCTTACATTGGAATTTATTGTGTTCGGTCCGGCAAGTTTAATGCCAGCTTTATCGCTTTCTCGAAAACATGATGACCCTGATGTAAACTTCAGATCTGGTCAGATTACATCTATGGGCAGCTGGGCCCGATTCTCTCCCTTTCACAATCACACACGCGCATGCGGGAGAGCAAAACACACACGCAAACGCAAAACGCCTAATGATTCCCTGCTTCTTTGCTCTTATCGTGTGCCAGATAACTCACCCACAACTAGCTTACTACAGTTAATTATTCCCATACCAGCACGATATGTGCTTTTCTACTCCAACCTCAGTATATTGTAAGAGGAGCTGGAGCAGGATTTGGGATGGAGGCACCTCCGGTAGCTCGGATCCATTCAATCCAATCTCGCTTCTCCTGAACAACAGCTCCAAGATTTTTAAAATAAAAGCGGATCTGATGCATGTCGGACTAACAGGCAATTCATTTGCTCTTTAATCAGATCATGAAACAAAGAGCCTATCTGGTTTAAGTAAACTAATCTCCTAGTGGATACTAATTAACTTTACTATTCTCTAATGGGGCAGGAAGAGGAGGGGGTTGTATTTACTTTACAGACCCCTCTATGGCCCTGGGGGGCTCGGCTGAAGTGGTTCTCTCGGGGCTAAGGTGTGTGTGTGTGTGTGTGTGTGTGTGTGTGTGTGTGTGTGTGTGTGTGTGTGTGTGTGTGTGTGTGTGTGTGTGTGTGTGTGTGTGCTTGATGTAAATATGTATTTATTCTTTTGATTTTCCTTCATATGTGAGTATGCTCCGGTCACTGTCATCTTCACCACATCGTGTGTGTGTGTGTGTGTGTGTGTGTGTGTCTGTGTTTGTGTATGCACGTGTGTGTGGTGTGCGTGTGTATATTTGTGTGTGTGTGTGTATGTGTGTGTGTGTGTGTGTGTAGCAGCAACACCATCATCATGACCATTGATCTCTTCAGCAGCCATCTAAATCCACTTTGGCAGGAGCGGAAGGACTGGAGGATGTGTGTGTGTGTGTGTGTGTGTGTGTGTGTGTGTGTGTGTGTGTGTGTGTGTGTGTGTGTGTGTGTGTGTGTGTGTGTGTGTGTGTGTGTGTGTGAGGGGGGAGGGGATGACCATGTGGCATCCCCCCCCCCCCCATTCCCCCTGCTCCCCAGCTCCTCTCCTCCTTTGGGGATGAGCGGGCATGTGAAACAGCTGGTGCACTCCAACCCAATTAGAGCCTCCAAACCCCCCCCCCACCAACACCGCTACTTGCCCCCCTCCAACCCAGACCCCCTGCCTGGGTCGCTCCGGCTCCGGCCAGGCAGTGCGGTGCTGGTCAGGGGTTGGTAATGAGGTGGGGGCATGCAGGCTCTTGTACCAGGGAAGAGAGAGTCAGCTGGGGGATGGATGGTGCAGGAGGCTGGTGATGGGGGGAGGGGTTGGGGGTATAGATTTTTGCAGGATTGATTCAGGCATCAAATTGGACACACATGTGCGTGATTCTGTTTGGCTTTACACAAGAAGCAATTCATTCCTGGATTATAAACAACTTGATGAAAGGCACTGTGGTGTGGTTGAACCGATGGTCGTGCACAGAAGAAGGCTTTTGAGGAAGGTTTCCCGAGCAGGGTTGAAAATGATATGTTCTCACTTTGGGATTCAAATTTATACTTCGGTCAGGCTGTGTGTGATTTTAGGATTGATTTATATGGTTGTTGTTGTTGCACTGAGTTACCAACATCGAGTACATTGTCCTTGACTTCGGTGTGCCTGTATCTCGGGATAACTATTTTGTGGTGATAGTGGTGGTGTAGCGAGTGCTGCATCGATTCTATTCTCAAATTGCGAGCATTAGGTCCAATTTGGGACTCACACCGAAGTCTGCCCCTGAATTTCCAAGCAATCGGTGACTTCAACACCAGGAGCAAGGACAGTACACTAAGATTGGCATGTCTTTAAGGAAAATAAAAACCAAGGAGGCACTCGAAGAGGAGGGGGTGTTATTAAGACGTAGCCCAACGAAGGGGGGCCAGAAAGGCATGTGTGTGTCTGTACGTGTGGGGAGGCCTCAGTGTCTCCCAGATGGGCCTCGATTCGGCGCACAATAGAGGGTATTGATCAGAGCAAACGTTTTATTTTTTTATAATTCTTTGCTCTGTCATGCCGGGAGAGCTGTGGTAGTGGCAGAATGTGGAAGAGAGGCTGGTATTGATTTAGATGGAAGGATTATCTCACCTTTTCAGCACAGGGATTCACAGGGGACACACACACGCTAACACACACACACACACACACACACACACACACACACATACATGTGCACAAACACATGCACAAACATACATACACACGTGCACAAATACACACGCGCACACACACACACACACACACACACACACACAATCTAGAGCTGTATCACATATACAAATAAATATATTAATTTGTTAAAAAACAAATGCTCCATTGACACCCATCGGGAGATCACAAAAGACACAAAAGAGGCCATTATCAAAGCGGTATAATCCAAAATGACATTCCTTTGAATGAACATAAATAAATGCAGCATGGTACTTTGAGAATAAGCTTGCTGGAGGACCTGTTCCAATTCCAGGCTCCCTCAATCAGACACTTGATCTCTTGATCAGTCTTTAACGCTTGATCTAGGCATCATTAGAGGGACTGTAGGCAGGGTAATCCTGACCGTAACCTGTATTGGTTTGCCAGGGTGCTATATATATATATATATATATATATATATATATATATATATATTCTATATGGGGATAATTGTTTCAATTTTTATTTTATTTCGTATTTTTATTCTATTTATCACCTTATTTTAATTTTTCATATTTTGAATGTTGCACAATCTCTGCAGGCACAGCAACTTTTCATTTAACTGCATTTCTTGTGTATGCATGTTACCAAGTCTTGAATCTTGAATCTTGAACCTTGGTTAATAGTTGACGTGTGGGCCAATAGTTTTGCTGTTGGTTTACGGTTAAGGGATAGCCGACGTGACCAGTGTCTGTAAAAGGGAAACCCAGGGGCCACCTAGAAGGTTCCTGAAGGCACAAGTAGCTCGGTACAGAAGCACACAAGGGACAATTTAGGGTGGATAAACATAGATGAATAAATCAATTGAAGCGTGGTGAATTAATAGGCATGAGGGCTGAATAATATATGGTAGGCCTAGGTGTCTTTGAATGACTAGGTCCAATAAACTATATCATGAATAATAAAGTGGCAAAAGCAGACTATGAGAGTGAGAGAGAGAGAGAGAGAGAGAGAGAGAGAGAGAGAGAGAGAGAGAGAGAGAGAGAGAGAGAGAGAGAGAGAGAGAGAGAGAAAGAGAGATAGAGAGAGAGGAAGAGAAGGAAAGAAATGGAGAGAGGGGGGCAGGAGAAAGACAAAAAGAGAGAGAGCGAGCATATCTGAATTCCTGTTGAAGCAGATATGATATGATGATAAAATTGTATCCTTTTATCGTTTTTATTTACTTATTGTAAGGATGACATAGCAGACCTGATGTGTGACGTCACTGGCGCGTCATACGCGCCAGCGTCCGTCACCTAATACCAACATACCGGTTTGAACGCCGTAGTAAGGGGACGGACGCCTTTTATTCTATGATAACTCCCCCTTATTATGCCAACATCGGTGCCCCCTCACAGGTGCGCCATGACGGCGGTCACGTGGGTCCCGCCCAGCAGCTCTAGACCAATAAAGAGCGCCTGAAGTCGAAGCTCAGCTTCCTTCTTCACTACGAGCCGCAGAGAGGAGGCGGACGGGAGGTACGAAAGGAAACCGGGGAAGATTGTCGATCGGTTGGGTCGCTGGAGAGAACGATCGAACAAGCAAGGCAAACTGTTAGTAATACATAAACCCCAACCGGATGCGAGAGCGGATATCGGCTGCGGACGCCCGGCGGCCTTGCACCAGCTCTATTGGACATTTCTGTTTTACGACGAAAGTGCAGGTAAGCATCCATGTCATGCATGTGTTTTACGGCTCGATGGAGGTGCAGTTGTGTGTCAGCGGTTTCCCCCCCCGTGGTTCCCCGTGTCTACTGATGCCTGCGTGGGGTTTTCGCAGAATCTGAGGCATGTTGCGTGTTACAACTATTACTTGGACGCATCTATAATTGATGGACCGGTGGGAGGTCCGACTGCGGCCGTATCTACCACGATAGACAGCTGGTGTGTGTGTGTGTGTGTGTGTGTGTGTGTGTGTGTGTGTGTGTGTGTGTGTGTGTGTGTGTGTGTGTGTGTGTGTGTGTGTGGATATCGCGTTGCCTATACGGCCCGTTCTCATCACTGCCCCGTAGATAACCTGACGAATGGCCTGTGCCCCAAACATAAAGATATCCTTGCATTATATTCAATATCTTTACGACATGGTTTGTGTGCGTTTGTCTTTATTCGTCTATTTGCAGCTCAGCTCCCGCTGTGCAAGTGCACGGGGAACGGGGGCTTGCAATTGGTAGATCGGGAGGGCTCGTCCTCGTGCCTTCCACTGCAAGAGGCAACCGGAGGAAACCCAAGCGGCTGCCGCTGAGACGCCGGCGCCAGCAGCAGCAGCCTGCGCAGTTAGAAAACGAGTCTGCGGAATAACCCTGCCGGCCAAAGCGTTTCCCTTTCTCAGCCCATGAGCGAATCGAAAGTACTCGCACCCCCGTGTACGATGCCGCAATGTAGCGGTCTCGGGTCTTCGGAATAGGCCTACCAAGCGGTCGGGTGCAGAAGGTACTTTTCTGTTTTTTTCTTTTTTTTGGTGTGGAGCAACTCGGACACAGGCCTTCACAGTATTGCACCACGACTCTGCGTTCTGGTATCCCCCTAAAAAAGCCCCCACAGGGGAATACTTTGCCTGACTCCCGCGGGAGACCCCGAGAACTGAGCGACATGGACTGTGTCAACAGGAGCAGGGCTGTATTTTGAACTGCGCACACGTCCAGTTCCTCCTCCTCCTCCTCCTGCTTTCCCTCCACCTCCCGTTCTGTTGGTCGTGCGCCATGGAGAGGCTCGACTCGGACCTGGACGGGGCAGAACCGCCCATCCACAGCGTCCACGGCCCAAACCGGGTTCGACCCTCCTCGTACCGGGCTCTACGCAGCGCGGTGTCCAGCCTGGCCCGGATAGACGACTTCACCTGCGAGAAGATCGGCGCTGGGTTCTTCTCCGAGGTGTTCAAGGTGAGTCCTGGCTCGATTCGTTGGTAGTTGTTGTTTTTTCCGTTCCCGTACGAGTCAGTTACTTTTGCAGTTTGGAAATATCCTGCTTCCTCATCCTCCCTCTTATTTACCTTGGCCCTGGGAAACGGGCTAAAGGTTATAGCACATGTATTGGGTGTGATTTGGTACAACGGTACTGAAGTAAGGTTGTTTATTGTGGTGGATCGGTCACACATCCTCCAAACTCCTCTCCCTCCATCCCTACTTCCGATCAGTTTCCACAATTGCTTTCTATGGGGACATAGGAAGTGTGTGTGTGTGTGTGTGTGTGTGTGTGTGTGTGTGTGTGTGTGTGTGTGTGTGTGTGTGTGTGTGTGTGTGTGTGTGTGTGTGTAAAGGGATACCGCCGGGGCAGGTAGATCTGGGGGCTCGTGAACGAGGCGCCACCTGACACCGGGTAGCCGGGGGCAACCGGTACGGCTCCCGTTACTCGTGGCGTCATCGCCGCCGCCAGTCCAAAGAAGACGACACGCACCTTCCAGAAGGGGGGGGGGGGGGGGGGGGGGGGCAGGCATGGCACGGCACTGGGCAGTCGATAATGTCGGCCATTTATGTTATTATGACTAGATTAGCACCTTTCAGAGAGACGAGACCACTCTATAATGGCAGCTGTCTTCAGGTCTTCAGAGTATCTGTGGATACCTATTGTTGTTATGATTTGATTGGTACCTTCCAAAGGGGCGGGACCACTCCATAATCACAGCTGTTTTGAGGTATTCAAACTATCTGTGGATTCCTATTGTTATTGTTTTTATGATTTGATTAGCACTTTCCAGAGGGTGATGAACCACTCGGTAATGGCGGCGGCTTTTGATGTTATCATGATTCGATTAGCACCCTTTGACCAGCGATGAAACCGAATATTGGCGTCGCAGAGGAGCCGGGGGACAGATTCTCTAGACAGATGTCATGTAGCGGGGTGGGGGCTTTCCAGTAGCACTTTGTCTCGAGAAATACCAAAGGCTCACCCAATCCGCTGAGCCTTGGATTTGCCTTAGTTTTTGTTTTTTGTGTTCTCCCAAAGGCATGAAAGTATAAGCAGAGATGATATTTGGGTTGAGGTTTTTCAGGTTGAACCGGTCACCTTCTTGATCGGTGGAGTTTGGGGGGGTTGGTGGGGGTCCCGGTAGACAAAAGGAGAGTTTGGATGGCTTCTCGTCATGTTTCAGAAGGATCCAGGGATATGACTAATGTAACGTCCTCTTTATTTACTGTGGGATTACGTTTTCCCACATGATACAGCTTCACTAAACTCAATGTAATTACGCCATTCACTTGGTAGGGATGGTATTTTCAGACATTCCCCAAGTATTAAAAGATTTCCCCTTGTGATTTTTAACACACCATACCTCGTGATGGTGAATCACTCACTTCAACTTCCCTGCCACTGAAGAAAGAAGGAAAACTTCTCAAACTACCCTTCCTTCAGAGGAGTCACGTTTTATTATTCATGCCGGTGAAGAATAGCCACATGGCTACGTCAGGAACGCAACCAACGCCTTCACAACAGGCCTTTCATTGAGCGCCGGCAGTAACTTTGCCCTTTTTGAATGGCCAATGAGCATGCAAATGTCACGGAGTCGCTTTGCGGCCGCGCTGTCAAGATGCTACTTGTTCTTTGATTGGCCTTCTGGCTGCGATCGTTCTGGTTGTTATCGTTCAGATAGCGACCATATAAATGCAAATGTGTTCGCAAAGCGATCCGCTTCACTGCAATCTGCGGTCAACACTGACGCGACAAGTGCGATGGCTTAATGAAATGGTTCTGTAATTGTGGAGGATTGATTGCTGTCTTGTCCCTCTTATTGGTGCATCTGCAGTGTGGAGGGGAAAGGGGCGATGATGTAGCAACAGTCCTACTGCACCAAGCGACCTCTCTGTGATTGATCTAATTGGGTTTGCAGCTTGTGGCCAAGACACACACACACACACACACACACACACACACACACACACACACACACACACACACACACACACACACACACACAGGGGGGGGGGGTGTTACTTCAAAGTGTTGAGCGCTGAGACCGGGCCCTGTTCCCGTTTGAAAATGGAAGTCTCTGTTCTGCTGTGGCGCTCCCTACATCAATGGATCTGCTAAACAAGGCGCCGAGGGCAGCCACCCACCCTCCGCGCCACTGGGCTGTTGTCCCGTATCGGAAGGAAACCCTCCTCCAAACACGCAGCCCTGCTATAGGTGGGATTGGAAGAGGGTGCATGTCAATTCCCCTTTTTAATTTTTTTTCAATTCTCTTTCTCTAAACATTCTTGTTCTTTCTTGTGTTTATTTTGGTCTGGGATCAAACCGGTACTAAGAATGGTTCTCCTTGTGACTTTTGTTTTTAGAAGAACTGGCACCTGATCAAAAGTGAATTCCTTTTTGTTTAGGTACAGCTATTGTTTTACCTGAGGGCAAATCGATATAATGATCAGTCTAGACTAGAGCAAAGAGCGTTTAACTGAAGAGTTTTAACTGGCAGCTCAAAAACTGCTGATTATGTAAACTAACAAGGTTGCTTGGCAATAATCCGTAAAGATGATGTTGCACAAAGTGCAATCTCAACAAACAAGATGGGATATCTCGTTTGATTTTCATTGATATGGTTAAGGGCAATTTTGTAAGTGCATCGGTACATACATTTGTTGATAATGTTATACATCTTTCAAGTTTTATAACTAATAATCAATGACATTGCACCTTTAAATGCCAGTTGGCACATTCTATTGATATCATGTTTCTGTTCCAAATCTCTGATATTGAAATATTGGCCTCTTCAATTTGGTTATCAACAAGTTCTGACAGTAGTTGAATGCAGGCAAGGTATTTCACAAGCGATCACAATGATAATAAAATGACAGTGATGTATTGAAAGCACTAGGGTAGAGACGTGGGACGTTGCCGATGAACTTGACTTGAAAATGAATTTAATGTAATAAATGTAGCCGGCTTATGAGCGGCTGTAATGCATCTAAAACAACCCAAATGGGTTTTATTGAATCAGATCCACGGATGAATCATCCTGATCCATAAATGGGCCATTACAGACCCACATACCACGGTGATTTTGACCAATTAAGGCATTTTCATCCAAGCTAAATAAATAGTTAATTCAGATCTGCCTAAAGGCATCAAGGGAGGGAGGGAGGGCCTGAGTGTGTCCTCCTCCTCGTATTCGCACCTCTTTTCACTTCCTTAGTGGAACTGAGTAAACCTGGTTCACACACTCTGCTAATAACGTGAAGGGCTGCTCTTATCTGTTGGTACGAGCTGACATTTATGGCTGCCATTCAGGGCCGAGTGTGCCAACGCCAACAAAAAGTTAATGGTTTACCCTCTGCAAAAGTCATAAAACCCAAGGAGCAATCCGCCGATCAAGTGTTGCCACCGAAGTCGTCGTTTTGGCTGCATGCGTTGTTAGTCCTGGTTTGTTGTTGTTGTCATTGTCTTCGTCAAAGTGGCAAGAGTAACCTAGTGCCAGATTTATTTTGTGTGTGTGTGTGAGTCACATGGTGCGTTGTGCCCCAAACATGAAGTCATCAGCCTGGTAATTAGCCTACAGGCGGTGATTATCTGAGTTAGAGCCTTGTTCCCACAACGGGAAGAGCGGAGGAGGTGGGCACCGTCAGCTTTTAAGGACTTTGTGTCATCGCCAGGAGGCACACAATTTGGAACCTCCATGCTTACAGCACTATGTGTGCGTGTGTGTGTGTGTGTCAGCTGCCTGTGACATCAACCTGTTGAGCTGTTGTACACTATGAGCTACGCTGGCAGACCTTGTTAAAGTGGCTGCGGCACTAGACGGCAGGTCGGGTTCCAACAGGAAAAGGCTGGGGGTCCACATCCAGCGCTCTCGTTTAGTCTTCTCGCTTTTAACTAGTGACTCGGAGGGAATTGCTATTTATATGCAGGTCGTCACAGATGACGCAGGTAGGGGTTACTTGAGGTGTTCCCCCCCCCCTTTTCCCCTTAAGTTCGGTAAACGTAACCTTGCTATTCATCTTCTGACAAAGACTCTACTGGCTTTTTAAACTGTTCTTGGGTGAAGTTCAAACCATGTGCGCTCTATTGTTGCAGAGAGCAGACACGGAGAGAGTGAGGGGGGCTGTCTATTGAGGCCCCCCCACTGCTGCGGATCTGTTGAAATGAGTTCTGTTCAATCAAAGGTAAATAAGGAGGAGGTTGAAGGAGGAGGAAGGGGGGGAGGAGGATGGCTGTGGAATGGATGTCTGAACAAAAATAGGTGTGTGTGTGTGTGTGTGTGTGTGTGTGTGTGTGTGTGTGTGTGTGTGTGTGTGTGTGTGTGTGTGTGTGTGTGTGTGTGTGTGTCTCATTTTATGTTGTGCACGGCAGCATGTGAACGGTTGGTGTTTGGCAGGCCTTGTGGCGCATGCATGTTTTTAGACGTTAGAAAAGGAGAAGCTTTGCTAGACTTGCACAATTTGTTTCACTTGATAAATTGTGTGTGTGTGTGTGTGTGTGTGTGTGTGTGTGTGTGTGTGTGTGTGTGTGTGTGTGTGTGTGTGTGTGTGTGTGTGTTTAATGTTGGCCTATGGCGAAGACTCTAGCCAGTGTGGGAGGCGTCCAAGAAATGTTTTTGTAGAGACGTCACACTGTTAATGTCCCCACTAGCCTGACATGCTTCAACCTGCCCTCTCTTTCCCTCTCTCCCCCCCCCCCCCCCCCCCCCCCCACCCACCCTCCTTCCTTCTCCTGCGCGCCCTTGCTTTCTCTGTCACGGTCCTTTGATCTGTCTTGTGAGACCAAGGGAACCATGAATC